>NC_061525.1:9602500-9772500 GCF_022379125.1 Scophthalmus maximus
TTCTATTCATTAAACGACCCAAACACAGCAGACACTATATCTGTTGTCAGAAGACTTTCCTTACATAACTGCACAGTGGATAAGCACGATAAAATATCCACCAATATAACAATGTATCATATATTACTAAGGTGCAGTGCACCCGTGCTTTAAGTGCTTTTAAAATGATTTGAGTTGCATTAGACTGATTTGTGTCCGTTCAAATCTTCATTCAGTTTATTGCCACTATCTGGCTTCCAAAGGTAACATAATCTCACATCTCTGACATAGTGTCAACAAAAACCGAGTGTTATGAGTTTCAATGTAGGATTTCACTGAGGACATGCTGACATACCTCATAGAGATTGTACAGACACACCCAATTCATATACATATTCTTAATATAGTTTTTTTATTTTTACTTAAAGCCCAGTTGAATATAGTTGGACTTTAATACATTTTCCACCAAACTGAAAAGAAAAGGCCATACCTACTCTTATTTGGTTACTTTAGTGGTGTCAAATATAGTGTCGTCAGCCATTGTTACTGACAATATCTGAGGCCCAAAATTGGGAACAGCCAGCTTTCCACTATTTCTCTCCCAATTCCTTCCTTTTATAAGTCAAAATGAAAGCCAAGTGTCCTTTAAAGAACAGTCACTTTACTTTGGCACAGATGATCACATATAAGTTGTGCTTTATACAAAAATTGAAAACTGCACATTACATAACATGCTGTATGTAGGGTGAAGGCATCCATGAATGAGACACTGAGGCCAAAAATAGCACTTTGGGCTAAATTAACAGTAGCACTCCTGCAAATCTCTTGTTTGTACTTGTCTGACATCTGCATTCCATTAAGGACTCAAGAGCAGTCATCATGGAGATATATGGGAAGGGCCTTCATCCCTCTCGTCCTCTCGAGCAGGATCAAGGCTGCTGTCATCAGGGGTTGAGTGTTGGTGTGTTTAGCACTTAGTCCTTGTGTTTCTAGTCAGAAGGTTTTATCTTCAGAGGATGAAATGACCATAACCTCCCGACTCTTAAAGTCCCACACAGCCGTGAGATGGAAGGCCATGTTGGAGAAGACGACAAGATATTCAAACAGCGCAAAAAATGTATAACCTGTGAAAAAGAAGAAACATGTAATTTTGGTCAGTATTTTCCACAGCTACAATTGACATTACTGTTCATGTCTAACATGTTTCGAATATTGTGGCACAGCCAATGACTTAATACTCACTCCCTGATTCACAGTACATGTTGTGTTTCCAAAAAAAGAATCCTGCAAAAGCACAGGAGGACATGTTGAGAAGTAAACAACGCACTTTCCAGCGGTGAGACTTGGCGTCCTGTAAAAAACAGTAATACAGTATTACAGAATTGGATAAAAATACTGCAATGGGAGGTATTTTTTTTATCTTATTAGCTTATCAATTTTGAAGTAGGTAAATGCCGCCTTGCCTCAGGACTCAGTGAATACTTCTTAATGGCCTTCCACAAACGGAAGGTTATCAGCATGTAGATAAGGGAGCTGACGAGGAACAGGACAAAGCCTTCCTTATGTACAACTAAGGAGCAAAAATACAAAAAATACACACATGTGCAGCATAGGTTTGATTTAGAATCTCTCCAGCGGAAGGTGCTGGGATCGAAATGATCTGAAAACATGGCTTACTCACAGTACGTCTCACTGGATGATACATATGTGAGGAGCAAGAGGCCGAGGTTTTCAGACAGAGAAAAGGCCAGGCTCAAGCAGCTGAGTGAACCCTCCGCGAATTTAGAGGCGAAGCGTGTCTTGTAAAATTTGAAGTAGGTGAACGCGACCAGCAACCTCGGTGCCGAGTGCAGTCCAATGCAGAACCGCCATATGTGGCACTCGGGACTCAGGCTTATCGAGGCACTGATAGATGGCAGGTAGTTAGGAACCTGCAAACATACAGAAAGGATTCTTGTTTTGGTTTAGAATAATCACATAGTATCCAAGGAATAAAGAAAGGAGACAAGAACTAAACCTCCGCAAACTGCATGTAGCGGACCTGTCTCACTTTGGCAACAGTGAGGCGAGAACAAATGTGGTGGGCTCCATGCATTTGCAAAACAATAAAAAGACATTACCTGGCAATGTGTACCAGTAGAGTCCTCAAAATGAAAGACAGAGGATATGAGGACACACGTTATTAATCCAAGCAGCGGTAGGCACACGGTGGTCCGGACACAGGTTGCAAATGATACCCTGATGACCAGGGGCCTCTCGTGCCCCAATACACTCGAGCCTTGGAGCATGTTGGCCTGAACCAGGAAAAAGAAAAAGAAGTCTGATTCAAACCTTCAATACTATCGAGCAAACACAATAGACGTGCAATAATGGATGTGGCATTGATAAGTCAAATACTGAACAGGATATACTGATGATTCTGACATTGGTGGACTTGCCATGTAAAGATTCTTTTTGTGAACAATAAGCATGCAATTTGCTTTACATCAACCCACCTCTAATCTGTTCATCGATTACCAATACCTGCGTTCATCGCATCAGGAGGAGGGTGGACCGGAACACTCCGCACACCATCGCGCCATCTAGCTCTGCATCCCTATCAGTAAATCTATGGTTGCATCCCGTCCGACTCGTCGCAGAGGATGACAGCAGTCCTCCCTGCGCGACGCAGAGCACGAGGAACAGCTGTTCGGACGAAGGACGGCCGCGTCACCCGGAAGAGAACGCGAGTGATCCGGTTGCTACGTTACGTCTAAATGATGCACCGACCACAGGCCACAATGTCAAAAAAACTAAAAAAAAAAAAACCCAGAAACGCGTCTCTGGGTTTATTAGCCACAATGTACGACCCTGAACTAACGGTGTGTTAATTGACTGATTGATGGAGCCGGGAGCTCTCCGTGGTGCTGAAGCAGAACGAACGATCCTGGTTCCCTTTCGCTTCCGCTAACAGATCCTGTTGTGTGTTTCACGTGTCGTGTGAGCTCGTTCGTTGTGCCAGTCCCCGCCTCTCTCTGTCCCCGTCCAGATCATAGATTTACTGATAACACGGTGTCCGGATCATAGACGCTGCACGTCCGCAGGACGAGATCACAGACGGCCCGCCGATCTGCACAATTCATTATCGATCTGCTTCTTTTATTTATTCTTGATCTTCCTAAATTTCCCCTTTTCATTTTTAATGACACCTGCTTTGCTCAGAGCAGCTCAAATGGTTTTTGGATCGAGATAACTCGCCGTGATTTGTCTCTGCAACATGAAACGGTGGACAATCCAAACTTTATTGCGGTCGCTTCTGTGTGTCAGTATTTGGCCAAGTAAGTTTACATTCGCTTTATTTGAAGTTTACCTGATGTGGTCTCAGATGTCGACTTGTCACATAAGCTATTTTTTCCCCCATTATTGCCTGGATTTAAAAAAAAGGATGTGCCAGCAATGATGTAAAGGTCATTTGCGTAGAATGTTTGCCATCTCTATGTCTTTAAATTTCATTGTTTGAATATTTTATGGCTCATTAATTGTCTTCTCAGATTTTCATTCCCTGTTCCATGAAAGCTGTTACCCAGAATCTGCAAATTTGCAGCCAGTTGTGCAGGGATTTTGCCGTCATCCTAATCTGTAGACCTTCCTTTGTATCCAGCTCAGCGTTGACATCTGGCCCAACCCAAATCCATGTTGACACTGACAACAGGCCCCAGATACAAGATCTGTTAGATGGTGTTTCAATTTTTAAAACTAATCACATCTCCTCTCGAGTTTCTTGTTAATCTGATGTAATGAATGAAGAACCTCCCTGGTAAAACATGAACAGTTATATTAAACTGTGGTGTTTATTGTTTCCTTTGGTTGAATCATTTCTAACTTAACCCTTCTCACAGGAGATGGATGTTTAATCCCCCAGTTTAGGCTCATTTTGATACTCACATGTTGTATATCCAGTGGATTAGGAGTTCATTCAACACATGCTTCAGAACAGAGGAAGTCGCTGCTGGTACATCATGTCAGATCTGCCTGATCTCTTTCCAGAGCTTAATAGAAGGGCAATCTAACCTGACATCCCCTCTGTCCCCCTTCCACCATCTGTCATGCAGCCATATTTTCTCTCATGTTCTCCCTTTTCGTCCCCCACCTCCGTTACCACTGCCCTGACTCTGAATTTCCACTGGCCAGAAAACGTATCGATCAAAAGAGATACCATTAGAGATACTTAATTATGTATCAATAAATGAATACGAATGTGTAATTAACTGAAATACAACAGATGCGTCGTGGTGACATGGCTGTAAACTGTCTCTTCCCCTGTTTTAGCCTGTTGGTGTGCTGACGGGAAATATGCTCAGAAGCTCCTGAAGGATTTATTCACCAACTACACTAGTGCACTGAGGCCTGTGGAGGACACAAACACCATTCTGAACGTGACACTGCAGGTTACACTGTCACAAATTATCGACATGGTAAAAAACCACAGGGGACGTATTATTTCATGCCTATAGAATTCACGAAATTTGCATTTCCAGTGCATATTGTTCAAGTGAATAGTAAAGATGGGTTCAAAATATTGCTTAATAAGCACCGCAAATTCAGTTGGATGAGTTTTGTTTTGTTTTGGTTTTGTATATGTATGGTTGACCAGAGGAAGATTAGCTTTTGCTAATGGGGGATCCAAATAGAGATAAAGAAAATTATGACATTAATTTAACCACACAATTTAAATTAATAATACAATTAACTGTCATGATAAAGCTAAAACATTTGGTCAGTTAATTAATTAATGAGTCTATGCATAGAATCTATTTTGGTTATTTGGTTTAACGAAACACTATAATTCTTGACATTTCATAGATTACAAATGACTTTAATATGAAAAAACTAATCAGCAGAGTAACAATTGATGCAATTCTATAGTGCTGATACACACACAAGCAACAATCATTTCCCTGTATACCGAAATTTCAATTGGTCAATTTCTCATTTCTTTTTTATTATAATTTTTCAATTGTTGTTTTACAGGATGAACGAAACCAAATTTTGACTGCATACTTATGGATACGACAAGTGTGGGTTGATGCACACCTCAAATGGAAAAAAGATGATTACGATGGACTCGATACCATCCGCATACCTAGTAGTTATGTATGGAGACCTGATATAGTCCTATATAACAAGTAGGTCGGACTGGTATTGGGTTAATCATTCCATTATTATGCTGCTGTGGCTCTTTTGGGTCAGAATACAGGGCACAAGCTGAACAGTCCTTGAAGTTGTTATTCATGGGAGTGTCCAGGCCTCTGTCTGTTTTTTATACACCAGTAATGTAACTTATGCAATAGTTAAGATTAAAATGAGAAAAACAATGAGGGCATATTCGAAATTTGAAATTAGAATCAGAGACATCACTTTTAGACAAAGACAGAGAGGAAGGACGAAGGAAGTGTTGCCTGAGTAAGTGTGGGGCCAAGAACAAGCCTTGGTGGGGAGACAAGAAATATTAGTGATGCCTGTGATGACATTTCATTGTTAGAACTGTAAACATCAGGTAACAAGTAGGCTCACCGCATGCATTGCTGTGTAAACACAAACATTTTTGCATTACTTAAACAATATAAAATGCAGACACAACTCTGAGGAAGAAGTCCGACTCTCCAAAACGTGTTGACTCTTCCCTCAGTCGGTGAACTTGTGCCTTTGTATCCTGATCAAGTTATTTTCTTAACTGAATCTGCACCGACTCCAGGAAATTACAGCTTCACTTAGAAGATATTTTCAAAGGTAGACATAAATATCTATTAGCACTTGGGATTTGAACCCACGCTGCTCTAATTTCTTTCCCAGACAAGTTTTCTTTGTCTTTCAGTGCGGACGATCATTTCACTGGCTCCATGGACACCAATGTGGTGATCAGCCACGACGGCCAGATCATGTGGGATTCCCCAGCTATCACCAAGAGCTCGTGCAAAGTGGATGTGTCTTTCTTCCCCTTCGATGCTCAGCAATGCAGGTTCACCTACGGCTCCTGGACCTACAACGGAAACCAGCTGGATATCCTGAACGCCATGGAGAGCGCTGACCTGGCTGACCTGGTGGAAAATGTGGAGTGGGAGGTTCTGGGTATGCCGGCGAAGAAGAACATTATTCAGTATGGTTGCTGTGCTGACCCTTACCCGGATGTGACCTATACACTGAAACTGAAGAGAAAAGCTTCCTTTTATGTCTTTAATCTGCTTATACCATGTGTGATGATCTCGTTCCTGGCTCCGCTGGGCTTCTACCTGCCTGCCGACTCTGGAGAGAAGGTGTCTTTGGGAGTCACTGTGATGTTGGCCCTCACCGTCTTTCAGCTGTTGGTTGCAGAGATCATGCCACCCTCCGAGAACGTACCTCTTATTGGTAAGAACAATGACCTGAGGTCAAATCCCAACATGCGTGACGACTGCAAGTTACAACTCAAGTTTATTTCCTCATCTCGTTTTCTTCCACAGGAAAGTATTACATTGCAACCATGACCATGATCACAGCCTCCACTGCCCTGACCATCTTCATCATGAACATACACCACTGTGGCCCAGACGCCAAGCCTGTTCCCAAATGGGCCAAGAAAGTCATTCTGCAGTACATGGCCAGAATGTGCTTTGTTTATGAAGTGGGGGAAAACTGCATGTCGCCGCAGCAGGAGAAACAGGAGCCCCCACTTGTAAAGAACACAAACTGCAACGGTCAGGCAGCACCAGGCGGAGACGACGGCGTCTTCAAAATGGAGAGGGGACAAGAGACAGAGACTGCAGAGGAGAGGGAAGACTTGGATCAGATGATGAGTCCAATAGGCTCAATGGGGAGGAACCCTACAAACCACTACAGCACTTGGAAAAATGGCATTTTCATGAGCATGGAGTGCGCAGATTCGGGGGGTCCGAGGAGATGCAGGAAGCCAGGTGTGAGCGACGCAGAGAGAAAAGACAGGGAAGTTTCCTGCAACACGCAAAGCAACGAGAGGCAGCTGCTGCGTAACATTGAGTACATAGCCAACTGTTACAGGGACCAGAGGGCCACGCAGAAAAGGACTGGGGAGTGGAAGAAGGTCGCCAAAGTTTTAGATCGCTTCTTCATGTGGATATTTTTCATAATGGTGTTTTTCATGAGCCTGCTCATTATGGGCAAAGTCATCTAACTGCAGAACTGTTTGGTATATTTTATCCGAAATGTTATTAACATTTACATTTCCAAAGCTCATTCAGGAGGCCATATAACCCCCCACCCTACTGCAGTCCCAACTACAAGTAAAATTAAATCTTTGATAAACATTCATCCTAATGCTATGTTAAGTTATAGAACTCAGCCATGAAATAGGACGTTTACTGTTAAATCAATACAATTTTCAACTGATGGTATTTCCACAAATTTGAGCTTTTATTTTGAATATATTGTTTACTAATTAGCTGTGTAGGAACTTTTATTTTTTGTACCTGAAGTAACAAGTCAAGTGATTCATAAAGATATTCATGAAGAGATTCTAGAGAAACAGGAAAAGGTGACAAATAAAAATGATAAACACTGCTGCTTCACAAATTCTTCATTTTTCATTTATTTTTAATCTTTTATATTCAGTGCAGAAGCATAGTAAAATATCTTTAGCCTACAAACCAATTAATTATAGGATAATTAAATTAATCGAGTCCTGAAACAGTGGGGCTGGACCTAGGTTGTATAAGCGAGAAGCAATTTGCAGAAAATCTGAAAACGTTGCTTTATTTTACTATTTCAATTTAATGTAGAAAATAAATACAAACATACAAAAATAAACCTGCTAGTATGAGTGTGAGGGGATAATAATGTGTGTGTAATTATTTGGAGGTGGAAATGGTAATTTTAGTGTAATGGCATTAATCAGTGAATGCGAGAATCACCCAACTTTAGAGAACAGTGGACGTTAAGAATGCGGCCAGGCGAGGCGGTTCTGTGTAAAATCAGAACATGAGAAAACAAGTCTCAGAGTCACTCACATGGATTATCTGTTAAATCCGCTGGATCACAACCATTTGCTTCTCCCTTGACGTGAATTATCCCCGGTCTTTAGGTCGCAAAATGGACCATGACTCTTTAATCTGAACCCGGTGGAATTCAATCCAGAACTGCTGCAAGGGGAAACTTTAAGGGACGTTTCGTCACAGAATTGGTGACCTACAGGATGGGAATAGATCCTCATTACCCTCGAAATGTTGAGGAAAGAAGAGAACAGATTTATCTTTTGCGGATACAATAAAACATTTCTTCTGATTCTGAAATATACAGATTTTAATAATATTATTAAATTCTTCTAGCACCTAGGTGTACATACTTTTAGACGGACAGGTAGCTGATTCATACACCTGATGAACAAAATTCTTACGAGACAGTGGTTTGATATGACTGTATAGAACCACTAGACTCACTGCAATGAAGGGGAGCTGAGTCAACAGTACCTCTGTGTATATGATCTAATCCCGTCCCCAGAGCCAGAATCAAACTTGACTGTTATTATAACAACTGTGTTATCATTGTACCATAGACAAAAGTTTTTTTCACATTTTATTATCTTAGTCACAATGCAGTGTCATTGGTCCTGTATATCTTTAATAACTAACTTCAATGTCTAATTTTGACCTTTAGTCCTCATTTTGCTGCTATCATGCAAAAAGTATTATATATATATATATATATATATACTTCACTAATGTTAACTGCTGTTGGAAACTACTGTTTATTTTGTGTATTTTCCAAAGAATAATATTGTACACGTTGAAATGTATAAACAACAAGTAAAGTTTAATATTGATTTGTTCCACAGTGAAACACAGTATTGACAGCTTCTTCTGAGTTCAAGAATAGTGAGCCGTTATCAATAAATACATTACATAAAATATTCATGCAACTTAGTGAAAATAAATATTCAAACATACTCCAATTCTATCTTCACTGATACTCAATAGAATATAATGTTATGTCTTTAATTGGTTTTTAGTTGTTTGAACAACTTTTTCAATAATCAAAGTTAGCAAAAAAAAACAAACATCATTGATACTATTGTGTCATAGAGAGACACAACAGAGAAACAATTGCAAAATATGTTCAGGAGGTCTGGCACAAAGAGGCAGAGGAAACTGGTACTGACACTCTTGACTGTTTGCACTTAAGGGTCATTAACAGGACAATTTTATATGCAATTGAAATAGATAAAGACTTTACAACATGTCTGTCATTATGTTGATCAGCTCTGTATATACAGTATATTTAAGCAATAGCTCACTACAGGCCGTGGTATACGCTCATTATACCACAGTACCACGCAAAGCGGAGGGGTGGTGATTTGATTTGAGCTACCGTTTTTATAAATGTATATATATATATATAAATAGATAGATAGATATAAGACAGTTAGGTTGGAGTCCCCTTCCTGTGCAGGATTTGAATTATTTTTTCACGCAATGATCGTGATTGCATTCCATAAATGATCGGATTCAAATTGGCAGGGACAACATGAAATAGAATATATGCGATCTTCCTTAAATCTGGGTAATTTGGGAAACGATGCAATATGATGGTTAAAAACCCTGACCAGAGCATGATAAGATAGAGGACAAGGTGGCTCGCACAGGTTTGCATGGCCCTGTTATTCAACTCTTTGTTTTTCTTGATCCAGCAGATGAGAGCTATCCTGAAGTATGTGAGCGCTATGCCTCCAATTGAGCAACCAAACAGCAGCACAGTGAAAAAGAGTCCATAGATATTGTTGATGGACACATCTTCACAAGAAAGCTTGAACAGCGATGCATTGTCACAATAAGCATTGTGTATAACAGACGTACAGCGGGACAGCCTCAACGTAAGACCTATCAAAACGGACACAAGCACTAAGGACACTCCCCATGCAGTGGCTGACAGCCCGATTACAGTTCTGGTGGTCATAATGGAGTGGTACCTCAAGGGGTGACATATGGCAACATATCTGTCGATTGCCATGATGACGAGAATCATGTGTGCAGCTGACCCGAACGTGTGGCTGTGAAAGGCTTGAACCACGCACTGGTTGTAGGTGATGTAGCGTTCAGTTGAGATGACGTGAGCCATCAGCTGAGGAAGTAGGACTGTGTTACCTATCAGGTCGTTGACGGGCAGGTTACAGAAGAGTATGTACATCGGCTGGTGCAAACTCTTCTCAGTGATGATAAGCACAAGAACGCCAATGTTTGAGAGGAGCAGGGAAAAGTAGAAAAACAGCAGCAAGAAGAACACAGGGTATGTGAACTCTGGAGATATGTCGAAACCTTGGATCTGCAGGATGTCACTTGAAACTGTCATGTTTCTTTCCATTCTGTTTCATTTGATGGGAAATCTGTGTGAGAGAGAAAAAAAAATGTTAGTAGCTTTAATGGGACTGAAGGTGGGAAAAAAAACTACACTGAAACAAAAATATATAGCATACATTCTGTGTTTCATGCCAGACAAGCTAAAGGGAAAAAAATATGAAAGATAATTTAAAGATATCTACACTAACTTATCGGAAAACAACACAATTTAATTGATTTAAAAGTGTTTGTAAAGACATTACATATTGTTAATTTCAGCCTTCTTCTCTTCTCCTGTAGAAATACAGTTATTGTTTCTTCCGCTATGTCCTGCAGAGGAAGAAAACAATGACATAACATAAAAAGATGACATAAACATACAGTAACATTGGACATAAAGAGGCAGAGTGGTGACATTAGGTACATTAGAGTGACTTTAAATGTTAGACCACAGTGATAAGGACCTTTTTTAAATTGAAACAGTGCATGCTTAATATAAAATATAGGCAGGCATAGTCACAGTGTTGTATGAAATAATAATTGGTTCTAATAGATGGGTAACAGTAACTTGCCTGTGTAGGTGGGAATCTGGAATCAGCAGCATGATCTCGATCCCTTTTATCTTCAGCGTGAGTAACACAGCGTCTTCACAACGCCAGTGTTGTATTCAACAAGCCACCTGCAGTATGGGCCCTCACATACAGTAAACAGGTGTGTGCAGTGACATTTTAAAAAGCCCCTGAGGTCAGATGCCCCTCGTTCAAAGGGATATCACGTCCTATTTTTTGTGGCTTGAGACAACCTCTTTTCCTGCGTTTTTAAAATACATTCTCAACGGTCAAACACCACCGGTGCTTTATATTGATTATGTTAATTGATGACTCAAAGGTGTTCGATTTGATTCAGATCTGGTGACTATGGAGGAGCACAACTTACAAACTGAAGTCATGCATCACACAGTCATGTCACAGGTCACAAGATGGTCTGTGGAGTTTGGAGAAATGTGAGGAAAAAGTGTGAGAAAAAGTGTAGAGGAAAATGGCCACAGAAAATAATTAGAAGGTCAAATCAATTAACAAATCAATCAAAAGGGTCCATCACGTCCATTTCTCATGGGTCAGATGATTAGTCTAATGTCCAAACGTCCTGAGAATGTCCTTGTTCCCAAAGGCCTGATGTGACCACTTCAGTTTCAATTAGCATTTTTCATATGGGACAGAAACACGAAAAGTCGGTACAGTGCAAATTTAATGATCCACATTTTTAATTTATTGAGGTGTTTAACATTTTCGTCAAACGTAGGAAAGGCTTTCTTAAAAAGTTAAAACTATGCAAATGAGTAGTGGAAAAACACTTTTTCAGCAAAGACTATGTACTTAAATTTGAACTGTGAACTTAATCTATCAAAATGTTTTACATAGTAACACACTTGATTAAAGTTAAGAAATCAAATGTTTGCAAGTTGTTATGTCACATGCAACCTCACAGCCTCCGGTGGGTGTTATTTAACAACATCCTTCATCATAACAAGAAACATCATTATCAACCGCTGGGTTGACTAATTGTCCAGGGGTTAATTACATTGTGAGACAGTTAATAACATCCTGTTATCACGTCCCAATGGGTCTCATTAATAAATTAGTTTTGACAAAGTAATGAGTCATCTAGCTGATGTAATTCTGCCAACTTGTTCGGCACCCAGTTACACAATATCATCGCAGTCACGATTTAGCAATTTCCGACATTCATGTCATTGTTTAATGTCATTAGAGTACAATTTAATGGAAAATGATGATGATAAAATGAATTTAGCGCCGGATTTCTATGTCTAACCAGGTCAGGACAATGTAGATTTACCAGATTTTACGGAAAATATAAAAAGCCGTGTCATACGAAGCTCTTCTGATCTTTTGCCCCATAGCGCACAGATAAATTCAGTAAATTTGACAATTATGTTGTGTGGTGCGGTCCGTACCATTTTTTTGTTTGTTTTCAATTTACAGAAATCAAAGCTAGAGGACCATGAGGAAATATTCTCCGAATTTTACAAAAACTGTATTGGATTAAAATGGAGGGTTCGAATCCCGGATCAAAACCAACCAGGGCCTTTTTGTGTGGAGTTTGAATGTTCTCCGTGTATGCGTGGGTTCTCTCCGGGTTCTCCGGCTTCCTCCCACAGTCCAAAGACATGCAGAATGGGGTTAGGTTCATTGGAGACTCTAAATTGACCGTAGGTGTGAATGTGAGAGTGAATGGTTGTTCGTCTCTGTATGTGGCCCTGCGATAGGCTGGCGACCTGTCCAGGGTGAACCCCGCCTCTCGCCCAATGTCAGCTGGGATTGGCTCCAGCCCCCCCATGACCCTTAAATGGATAAAGTGGTAGACGATGGATGGATGGATTAAAATCGCTTACTGCCCCTTCACCCAGTGCCCTTTGAAACTTCCACCATTGATTTGAAATACACTTACTGGTGCCCTTTGACCCACACTAAACATAAACCACATCATCTAGATTATTTTCCTTTAAGAAGCAGCAAGAAGCCCCTCTTGGTCAGACTGTTACCATTTCTGTAACTCCAACTAATACGTAAAACTCACAAAGACAGATCAAGGCCAACAAATGTATTCCTCATTCAAAGTTCCCAGGACAAGTGCTAACAACAGGCCACTGACATGTGGTTCCATAATTTCCTAATTATTTTAAATGAAACATAACATGAGTTCAATCATTGAAGGTCACGTCTGTACTTGTCACATCAATCTATACTTTTAGTCCCTTCGGCAACAGGACCCTTTACTTAATTATGATCAAGTAACTTTAGTACACTGTTTCAGGAATTTATTTGGGCCTGAAATACATTCATTACAAAAACAAAGTTGAAGGTACATGGAAGTATTTGAAGGTACATAGTATCATGTTTGGCACACCAAGTGAACCTTAAGATAGCTTTGTTTTCTCAAATCTTTTACGTTCAATCATCCTGACATTCATCATTTTTGCCATGCCACCTCCTATCCCAGAGGTAAACAGTGACGTAAACAGCTCAAGGACATGGTGACAAATAAAGCCAGGGGGGCAGGGTAAGTCTCAGCACTTCGCGTAGCTTTTCATTTAAAGTGACATGGCGTCTAAACTGTGATTGCTTTAGACCTCGAATCAGTTTCTAATAATGAACTATTATGTCTGTTTTCCTTTGTACTAATCTTACCAAATATGGACAACAAATCTTATGGGTTCATCTCTGAGCTGACCTTGGATACTTTTGTTATTCCGCCAGGGGGAAAGTACCCCATCTTTCTTCTTGGTATCATGATTTATTTTTCTGGCATTATTTGCAACCTGATCTTGTTGACTTTGATCATTATGAAGAGGAACCTTCACAAACCCATGTACTTCATCCTGTTAAGTCTCCCCCTCAATGACCTGATTGGTATATCTGCAATGTTGCCAAAAGTACTGTCAGACATTGTCACGGAGACAAATACGGTTTACTATCCTCTCTGTGTTTTACAAGCCTTCTTGCTCCACATGTATGGTGGTGGGATTTTGTTTATTCTCGCAGCGATGTCCTTTGATCGTTATGTTGCCATCTGCATGCCGTTACGTTACAGCTCTGTCATGACCCCCAGGGTTCTTATTTGTATTATCGCTCTAGTTTGGGGTCTTGACTTTGTCTTGATCGTGTCACTGTTCTCTTTACAGACACGGCTTCCAAGGTGCAAATCTGTTATTATGAATGTGTTCTGTGACAACCCATCTCTACTAAAGCTCTCGTGTGAAAACACGACGGTCAATAACATCTTAGGACTGTTTAACACAGCTGTCATGCAAGCTGTGAGTCTGTCTGTTCAGACATTTTCCTATGTGAAGATTCTCATCACGTGTGTGCTCACAAGGAGGTCTGAAGTAAAGACGAAAGCTGTCAACACGTGCTTTGCACAACTGGTTATATTGATTATATTTGAGATTGTGGGAACTTTCACAATTTTATCTCACAGAATCAAAAATGTCTCCACTGACTTGCAAAAGATAATGGGCATGCTAATATTTCTTGTACCCCCACTTCTGAATCCAATTGTATATGGGCTGTATACAAGTGAAATAAGAAGCACACTGCTGAGAGTCATAAAAAATAGAGTAGCCATCTAAATCTTTACAAAAGGCGATTAACAGCAGTTAATTCTGTCTTTTTGAACCGCGATCCCATAATAACACTGTGCAATTTCAGGAGCACTCTCATAGTGTGTATACTAGTGTGGAAATATTGTCAGCTGTGCTTAAACTGCAGCTTGAAGAAAAACTAAAATCTCTTTCAACAGCTTTGTTTGTCGTAGAAATCCTAAACATGGAAAGGATTTTTTTAATAATGTAGGACGGAATATTTTAATGGAAAATTGATTGTTTTTGTGAAGCGCTTTTCTAATCTTGGGGACCACTCAAAGCGTTTTACACTACAATTCACATTCACCCATATACACAACACACACACACACACACACACACACACACACACACTATCACAGCATATTCACTCTCTGATGGAACAGCTATCAGGGGCATTTTAGGATTCAGTGTCTTGCCCAAGGACACTTTGGCATGCAGCCTGTTGGAACCGCGGATTGAACCGCCGACTTTCTGGTTGGTGGACGACCGCTGTGCCCCCTGCAGCCACAGTCGCACAAAAAGGTTTTGAAGTGTTTCGACTAGCATTTTTTGGAATATAGTTTTTCCTTTATACAACTTGTTACAACATAACATTAAACATGTGTAATATATGTGGAACATATTCATCCTAATGATACAATATTGTTTTTGTCACACAACTGATACAAATGAGATGAAAATGGATGCATCTTACTGCAATCTATACTATATTAATTGCTTATGTAGGATTGCTCGTACTTATCCCTTCTCGTGTGTTTTATTTGTGTGCAAAGTTATTTGTGTTGTTTTAGTACAATGGTGAATAATTATCAAGTATTGTAGAAATCGTTATCATGCTGTACAAAGCCTAATTTATCTTATTATATTGTAACTTTAACATCTTTTCTGGATTTTATGCTCTTCGTCATTGACTGCATGTTTAAATAATGTTTGCTTCAAAGGGGAGTGAACGTTGTAGCACGTTCACCTTTTGACCTTTTTCTGTGCACTCAGGTGTGTGTGGTCAACTAATAAAATCAAACATTCTGAAATGTATTCCAAGGTGTTCAGTCATTTAATGGAAACAAAGAAAAAGGAAAAATAGAATAACATATGAACAATTCATTCACATGTAAATGGTATAACATGGTATAATTTTGATTTACCGAAGCCGAGGGGAAATGGCTGCAGATCAGGTAGTGCAGTGCAATTTTGCCACTAATGTTGACATAAAATTTTGTCTTGTGTTGATGGACAGACTTACTGATCTATATTACTAATATACATTAATCATAATGTAATGATTTGCTCACAAATACCTGTGAGTCAACATACTTGCATCAGCAGGACATGACTAATGACTGCTCATTAATTACTAATTACTTAACTGATAATTATTATTATTTTCATTACCTTACCATTATGTACCCTAAATTTAAAAAGGGAATTCATAATTATCATTATCACTTAATACTAAACCAGGGACGGCAGTAATAGAAAAAAAAACCCTTTTAATTATCATATTCAAATTGCATATCACATATTTTGTAAAATAAGCAGCGCTGATGCCTTGAAAATAATAAAGTAAAATGTTGTTGTTGGAAATGTTGTGGAAAGGCAATAACACCAATGACCCTATCACAAGTGTATTGAAAATGTATACAAAACATTTTCAACATTTAGCAAAAAAATACATAATTTTAAAAATAATTGGTACTCATTTGTTTTTGATATCCATCCATTCACTTGAAACATGCTCATCACCAAAATCACCAGTTGACAAATATACCTGCAAAACCACTGACCAAGCTCAGCTGTGTGAAATCTGCTTGTGATTAAAAATCACTGATATTGACCACCCCATCCTGAACTTTTCAACATTGGTTCTTCTTAAATTGAATAGGATACAAATCCAAGGTCATTGTAGGCAAACATGAGAGTGATTTAGACACTTTATATTAACCAAACATCTGAAAGAAATATTTCTGGTATACATTTAGCTATGAGATCTTTTAGAGTTGTTATAAGTCATTTTCGCGACGGAGAGCTATAGATCTATTTGATGCTTGCTAGCATGGGATGTCAATCATTAGGAGACCACCTGATTGAATAATTCAACGTCACATCCAAGAGGGTCTGGCTGCTGACCGCTTGTAGCTGTGGAGCGCCACTCTAGACCGGAAACATGTGACCTCTACTTTTTCTTGATATTGATATTGATATTTTTGCTTATTGTCTGTCTAATTATTATACACTTTTGCAAATATGATGACAGTTTGCCATCCTAAGATAAATAAATAAAAAAAATAAAAAAAAATAAAAATGCAGCTTTTTTGAAACTATATTACATCATAGATGTTTTTATGACTACTGCACATCTCTCGGGTAATATCGCTGTTCACCCTTGTGTTTGAATGCCAATAAAAAGGCTGAGTCTCTTACATTCCATCTTACAACACAGTTCAACCACTGGTGAGCATAATATAACATATTGCCAGAGGTAAGTTATCAGAAGTATAGCTTAAATACTATCTTATTTTTATTTCCTTTCATTTTTTAACTATTGATAATGTGTTTGTTTTTTTTCAGCTGGATTGTTCCTTGGTCGGTTTGCCATCAGGAGACACAACAGCGACAACATTTTAGTGAATAGTATACAGTTATGAACAAAAATGTATCTCCTGCAGTTCTACTAACGCTGGAAACACTAGGCTTACCTGATGCAAATATCTACCCAGCATTTTTGTTTGGTACTTTAACGTATCTGTTAATTATGTTTTTCAACTTGTTGTTATTAATGGCTATTGCTGTGAGTAAAAACCTACATAAGCCAATGTTCATCCTGTTGTTTAACTTGCCCATTAGTGACATGTTGGGCGCTACAGCTTTTTTCCCTCAGTTCATTTCCAGCATTGTGACACAGAACAGGCTGATTTCCCAACCTGCATGTGTAACTCAGGCTTTTCTGATCCATTTCTATGGCACAGGGAACCTGCTGATCTTGAGCACCATGGCGTATGACAGATACATTGCTATATGTTGTCCTTTGAGGTATAATGCTATCATGACACCACAATTTCTAACTAGAATGATTATTTCAATATGGCTGATTAATTTCTCAATCATATTCACGTTGATTTTGTTGTTTGTACGGTTAAAAATTTGCAGGACGAATATAGTTGATTTGTTCTGTAACAATCCAGCATTAATGAAAATGGTCTGTGAGGACACAAGAGTGAACAACTACTATGGAATTTTTAGTATGGTCTTGGTTCAAGGTGGATCACTGTTAATAATAATGTACACATATGCACAGATTTTGCGCACATGTGTCTTGACTAATCGGACAGATGCCCGGTCAAAGGCCATTCAGACATGTGGTACACATTTAATTGTTTTCTTACTCTTACAAATCAATACAGCCATTACACTCACTGCTCATAGGATTGAGAGCGCATCCCCGTACATGAGAAGGGTTCTTGGCTTGTCAGTTTTAATATTTCCCCCGTTCTTGGACCCAATCATATATGGACTAAAAAACACAGAACTGAAGCAGAGCATCAAAATTTTCCTAAGAAGAAGTTTGGGTTTGACCAAGGCGTGAGCAGTTTTTTATTTGGGTTACATGATTAGACGCGATTAGAGAAATCATACAGCCACTTTGCAATTGAATCGATTTCAGAATCCACTATTATTGCAGACTCACAGTTTCCATTGACAGCAACAAGTGCACTGCCAGTTCATAATGTGCTCGTCAGTTAGTATCAGTGGTTGCACTGAATGTCTTGTCAAACTTAAGCTTGCCATTGTAAGTAACTTCGATTAAGCATAAGGGAGACAATGATATGATGTGGAAAACAGATTGAATCACGGATCCTTGCAAATATGCCGAAGTTATGTGTGAATGAAAAACAGTGACAGATTTAAAAGTATCTCACTGAGAACAGTTGAAAAACAACGATTTGGAATGTCTTGAAATATTCTTATCTATTTGTGCAAATTTTGCCGTTAAAAAAATGAAATGAATTAAGCTGTAAGTGTGTCAATTGTGTGCAAGTCTCAAGACTAATATGTTGACTGTAAGATGGACTACTTATGAGGAAACTAAAATGATTAATATGTGCAACCCATGTGATTTAATTTACATCGCAATTAAAGTACTTTCTTGCCTAATGTCATTGTGTTGAAATTTCTTTGATTCTAAATGGTCTCTGACAAACCTTTGATATAATATGATATTCAAAATTCCACAGCTGTTAGTCTTAACATAATTTGAAACACAGCTGTATAACTGCACAAGTTTATTCAAACCATCATGTAATTGCTATGCTATATCAATAAATCTGCAGATTATTTTCATGATCAATTTTGTAAAGAACTGTCATCAAAGAGAAAAAAAAATTGCTTGTTAAAAATTTTCCATCAGGTTATCTATTTCCACATCATTTGACCAGTTCCCCCCCCACACACACCTAAAAAGTACTAATATGTACTGTATGAGAAAGTATAAGAAAATAATTGGCAGTGAAGTTACTTATAGGCCTTATTCATTGAATTCCCCATTTTCTTAAAATAGTTGTTTTTAAGATTACATTTCTTTTTTCCTTAGCAAGGAGGAAAGGAGGAACAAATTTCTCGCCTTGATACAAAGTTGTTAACTTAACAATGTTGATAGATTATTTTCAAAGCAGTGCCAATCTAAGATGTGCATACTGGGACAGGAAATACAGTTTCAGAGGGCTAATTATAAAAAAACAAAATGAAAACAGATTGTATATTTAAGAGAACCTCAGAGAACTGTTTTGTCTGCAACTACTCTGATGCTGCCACTGCAGGGCCCCCAAATCTGTGTAAAACCCTAGAGAAATATAGGGTCCAGCACCATATGGATATATTTAGATATTTATTAATTTACAGACATTTAAGTCTCTATCATGATCTTTATAGTGTTGAAGTCATAGGAAGCAAATTAATGTGCTTATGTATATTTACTGGTGTGAATGAGTAAAGTGTGTAGTGATGTAGCTTTCTTTTTTATTTTCAACAAAATCTGATTTAGCTTAAGTTAGTTTCTTGATTTGCTTCATCTTTCATATCAATATAACTATTATGCTGTGTATCCAAATCATATCTTTAAATTCCAAATTCAAATCAAACCTTTTATTCCCAGGGGCTTGTCGGAAGTTTTCTCATTCTCATGAATCTTGGCAGTTAGAAAACCTTTTGAGAGTATCAAAGTAAAAAAAAATCATATTATTATATAGTTTACTGTATGGTTCATTTGCATTATTTGAACCCTCTAGTCAATAGAACAGTGTTGGGATTCTTCTCACAAAAGAATGTATTGAAAAGTAACAATACAAATACTACAAAGTGGAAGACATAGCCAAGATCCTCATTATGCTTGGGGGAAAAAATCTTTCAAATTTCTAGGAGACAGGGTTGATAAACAGACATAGTCATATAGTCAGACAGTCATATTACTCTCATGTGCAGCCACTTCTTAAGATTTATAAACAAAGAGCGCAGTGTATAAATGTTCCTATTCGTATGTATGTGTAAGCTTTTTTGTTTATCAGCTGTCTGGTCAGCAGTTTGGTCTGCCATAACTGTACGGATGATACCTGTACCTGTGGATCAAAGATATGACCTCCATAAAGTCAGTGTAATCATATAGCATAAATATATTTAAATATTCCGCAACCCACTTAAGTTTGTTATTTTAACAAAAAAGTTTACAATAAAGTCAATTTTAATTCATTAAATCCATTGAAATTTATGAATCTGTCTTGTTGTAAAAATATTTTTGGTTTATGTTAATTTGTTGGTGGTGGGGAGGTTACTACATTTCCAAAGTCTCCTGTGAGCCAGTGACTGTCATGACAATCTAAAGATAAACTTTATGATAACGTGGAAGACTCCAGGGAGCTGCCCTGCAAAAACCATGTCTTTAAAACTGCTAATCCCTCTCAAGATCTCACCAGATGGTTATCGCTGGCTTTGTCCGTACTAGTGAGTGAGGATCCACTACATGTTTCTGATTACAATATTCATTCATCTTAGAGGCTGATGAATGTACTGGACTGTGCACTACTGTTTATTAATGACTTTTCAATCTTCTAGGAAAGACGAGCACAAGGATGGACGACCTGTACAACACATCTTCTGTCCTTCTAATTGACTTTGATCTCTCTCCTGAAAGTGTCGCTCCCGCATTCCTTTTTGCAACTCTGAGCTACATGGTCATACTTTTCTGCAACCTTATTCTAATCCTCACCATTGTACTGAACAAATCTTTGCACCAGCCCATGTACATCATTTTGCTGAACCTTCCTGTCAACGACCTTATAGGCTCCTCTGCGCTCTTTCCACAGGTCATTAAAGGAATAATGTCAGACAGCAGGACAATACAATACTCAAGTTGTGTTGCCCAGGCGTTTTTTATCCACATCTATGCAGCAGGCACAGTGTTTATTCTTACAGCTATGGCGTATGATAGATACATTGCCATTTGTTTCCCTCTGAAATACAACACTGTTATGACTAATGCTCACATTATGAGAATGATCACAACTGTCTGGCTGACTTGTTTAGTTTTAATTGGTGTGTTATTCTATCTGCTTTTGCGTTTACCCCGCTGTCGATCTGAAATCACACACCCCTACTGTGATAATCCCACGTTACTGTCTCTGGTCTGTGCCAACACGGCCATCAATAACATTTACGGGCTTTTTATTGTCGCTTTTTCACAGGTGATAGCTAATGGAGTGATTTTGTATACATATCTCCAGATCCTTGTTGCGTGCTTCAGATCCAAACAGCAGGACACAAGAGCCAAAGCTCTGCAGACCTGTGCTACACATCTCATCGTTTTTCTCCTGTTGGAGTGCCTCGGACTCTTCACCATTATATCATACAGAATAAAGAACATTTCACCGCATTTAAGGAGATTCATGGGATTGGCGACTTTAATTTTCCCACCAACATTGAATCCAATCATCTACGGTCTTAAAACAAAAGAGATCCGAGAAAAAGTTGTGCACTTTTTTACAAATAAAATCCTTCCATGTTAATGCACAGTCAGTGCTTATTATTCAGTGAGCGAAAACTATGTATAGTTGTGGCCCAATTTTCGTCTTCCACTTTGTAGTATTTGTTACTTTTCAATACATTCTTTTGTGAGAAGAATCCCAACACTGTTCTATTGACTAGAGGGTTCAAATAATGCAAATGAACCATACAGTAAACTATATAATAATATGATTTTTTTTTACTGTGATACTCTCAAAAGGTTTTCTAACTGCAAAGATTCATGAGAATGAGAAAACTTCCGACAAGCCCCTGGGAATAAAAGGTTTGATTTGAATTTGGAATTTAAAGATATGATTTGGATACACAGCATAATAGTTATATTGATATGAAAGATGAAGCAAATCAAGAAACTAACTTAAGCTAAATCAGATTTTGTTGAAAATAAAAAAGAAAGCTACATCACTACACACTTTACTCATTCACACCAGTAAATATACATAAGCACATTAATTTGCTTCCTATTACTTCAACACTATAAAGATCTTTTAGATTTTGTGTGATTTGCTGCCCTCTTGTGCCTTTTGAAGCTGGTGGCAGAGTTTAGGGAGACAGGGACAGTATAGGAGGCCTATACCACAGGTTATAAGATGACAGTTGTTTATTCAAAGCACATTGTATTCACTGTGAATTAATATGAATTATCACATCTGAGCAAGTTCAAAGGAATCTAAACACGTATTACTAATAATATTAGATTAATGACTAAATCAATGGGTGGTGTTTTACCTCTCAGTAAATTGGCCCTTACAAAACCCATACCTATTTATATTTATATTTATTCATGCTTAGATGAACAATTCATTATACAATCAAATACACACATCTAAAAAAACTCTAGTTAGTAAGAAAGCAATCTTTATTTATATAGCACCATTCACATGGATAAAACATTCAATTCAATACATTTGTATTGCACAGCGCCAAACCGTTACATATGTTATCTCAGGGCACTTTATCTATTAATGTTGTGACCTCACGAAGTCTATGTACAAAATAATTGAACATGGCAACTTTTTTGTTCATTTTTGCTTGTCTTAGCTTAGCATTTTTTGTCCCTGGATGTCTTTGTGTATCCACCTGTACACAACATTTGTTCTGGGAGTCAAATTATTTTTATTTAAACATAATTGGCCAATAAAGCTGATCCTGACTCTGATACAAATCACTTGTCATTTCCATTTAATTGGTGCTTGTATACTGCTGTCGATTGTAAAATCAAGATTTATAAAATAAGACTGAAAAATAAAATGTATATATATTATACCGAAACTTTTCTATTGGGCAATATTCTTGTCTTTGTGTGACTTTGCCATACAGTTTTAACTATAGTACTTGAAACCAAGTTGACTCAGGCAACACAGGAAATCCATCTTTGGAAAGACAGATAATTTTGATTGAAATATCCTTTGTCTCCATGCTGTGGTGAAATTAAATATTGCACACTTCAATGTAATGGCCCCACAAATGATCTACATAGTTCATTTCCAATTTATAATCTAATTTCGTTATCTCCATTAGGCTTTTATTGGCACACCAATGATTTGTATTCATCCACAAGTGTAGAAAATAATATAATCTGGCAGTTTATCAATGAATGTGGCGGATTTGAGCAAACTGAATCACTTTCACGTGACTTTACACTGACATACTGCATCTAATCAGTCATTGATCAATCATGAATTATTTTTTTATATAAACATTTTAATTGCAAAACACTAATATTAAAAAGTTATCATTACCATGATTTTTCATTTTCTTTTTTTACGGTATATTTCCATGCAACATTTTATAGTGTATCATGAAAAATTAGCTAGGTGTGTAATAAGTTTATAAGTAAAAAAAAAAATCCCAGTTAACTAGTTGCCAACTGAGTCAAGACGGTGGAAAGAGAAGGAAGGCTAAGGGATATTAAATAGAAATAGGAATGGATCATAAGAACACAAAATTGTAAATCTCTGCCATTAAACATAAAAAATGATATTTCTCATTTGCTGCTCATCACAACTAAAGCTGACCAAAGGTGCACCAAAAGGCTTACTTCACAACACACATATCCTCACACAAATTAACAGTATTTTCACTTGTGTGATGATAGTATCGTTTCATGTTATATTATTTAATATCAAACATGACAAAATGTAATAATGACATAGACAGATAGGTTGATATTTTCTCACTGCATATTAAATAAGTAATATACATATAATATAGTATGACAATAATATAGTGACATTAAAACTTTGCACTTTTCTCATTTGTATTTTTCTTATTTCATTGCCATTTTATGTATCCATATACACTCTAGACTCCACATAAGATGTGGCTAACGTAAAATGATTTTTCAGAAATATAATATTTAAGTAATTTTTAGCAATGTTTACCAGCGTCTGAGTAGTTGGCAGTGAATATGTCATCACCCATCAGTGGTTCTTAGCTGTTGTTGTGTCATGGTTACCAACAACACTTCATTACTGTTTCTTTCTTTAACTTTGCTCATTAAGGTTAATGAGTTCTCTGTTTACAAAGATGTGATCGGAAAGATGTGTCAGCCCTCAGGAGTGACGCGTCCTCAGAGGGTTTGGGGACAGTGCAGTAAACAGCTACTGTTTTGTTTTGTTCACCTTGACATAGAAGTGAGCTTGGGGAAGTTAAAGATTGTTTTGACTCTAAGTTATCTGTTATAAAAAAAATACTTTTGAAAGTGACAGCCTTTAGCCATAGAATAAACACTACTCCATCTTATTTTAACTTACCGTAACCATAGTAACTTTCGGTCAGAGGACAAAACCAACAGATTCAGTATTGTTAAAAAATGGTACGTCTTATCTTTTTAAGAAAGCTTTCTTATAGGAATCAAAGCGCACTTGACAATAATATCCTAATTGTGCCATAACATAATAAATATTGGACTGTCCAGAAGTGTTTAAGTACAATACACTATCATCAATACAATTATGCATATTGGTGCATAAGACCAGTTAATCCTTTATTAGTCCCACAGTGGGGAAATTTGCAGAGTTACAGCAGCAACGGGGATGAATAAGCAAACAATACATATATACAATATAAACATTAAGAAACATAAAAAAGAGCAGGACTATAAGGAAATCCAACAGGAAATATACAGTGTAAACAGGATTGCACATGGAAAGACATTGAGATTGCACAGCCATTTTGAAACTGCAGAGACAATTTAAGTGTTGCACAGTTCAAATGAAATTACACAGAGTTAATCAGTATTGCAGTCTATTGTCGGAAGTCTGGTGCTTGTGGTCTACCTGGAGCAGTGCTGGTTGTAAAGTCTGACAGCAACAGGCATGGAAGAGTAAAAGTGTTGTTTGTGATATTAAGATTCATTAAAATTAGCCCAGACAAGCAGACAAGGTGCCAAACTCCTAGTGTAAAGCTTAATGCCATCCATGTAGGAGGAGGCGTCTTCCAAATCTGTATCCATATCCCGATGATCTGGCTGAGGGGGGTTCAGCCCCCTGCAGAGCAGCTCCAGGGTACTTGATGGTGACTTGTGTGATGATGGAGGAGTTCACCTCCAGTGTGTTTTTTTCCATAGCAGCATTGAGTTCTCTCTTGTAGTCAGTCCAGTTGGGGTGAGTGCCTATTATTAGCAATTTGCCCTGTTTTGCTGCTGGTAATTCATTGGTTCACTCGTCCACTGGTCATTGGGCAGTGGTGTTGTGTAAGGCCTCCTTCTGCTATATGTCCTTTGAGTATTGCTCAGTCTCCGCTCTGGGTGAATCTCTCCTTGTGCTATTATTCTCGTGCCCTTTATTGTCTTGATTGGGGCACTTTATTTCAACCCTTCGGACACGGCCTCATCAGGGGGTCTCTCATTACACAGTGGCCATAAACTGTCGGTAACATGGATGATGTGCGGAGCCCGTTCTCCTTGTGGCTGCAGCTACGTGCACAAACAGCGCCAACCTTCTTCTTCTCTTATACACACACACAAACACACTTCAAACCCCATAGTGCCACCTGCTTAAAGGGCCAGACTTGGCTTGGTGTGTCATTGTAATGAATTTCGGAAAGCGTTTTTGTAAATGTCCATTAATCCATGTTTAGATAAATAAATAGACAAATACTATATTGATACCGAGGGAAATTTACACATCCAGTAGCTTAAAGTTACAGTTACAAAGAAAAGTAGCAAACAGGAATACAAAACGGGAACATGAGATTAGAACAGAAGCAGTAAAAAAAAACAAGAAGAGTAAAACAACAATAAAGAGAAAGCAAGAATACACCAGACACCAGTAAAAAGTAAAATGACATAAATATATAAATCTAAAAATATAGATGAACTAAGAAACATTACAAATATATTTATCAACTTAAAAATATAAAAATGAAAATAAATAAAGCAAACTGTACAGTTATGCTCAAAGGGCCAACATAACCAGTAACTGAGTGACAGTTTCTAACTGCGATGCCTCACCTGTCCACCAGGTATCCTCCACATCTGTCAGCCTTCACCTACTGCCTGTCTGTTATCAACCAAAGGATCTAATAGTACTATAGAGCAAGCATGTGTTTAATTGAAGTTTGTGTTAAATAATTTCAGTCCACTACAATTAGTGACATTTGTGATGTTGTCACAGCAGCTTGTAACATTTTGCTTCCTGTTAGGTTTGCCTGACAGTATTTTAATGATGATGCATCTTAATTAACTTTAACAGCGCATATTTGTCTAGAAAAAAGTTCTTATTGATAGTTGTAAAGAAAATGTCTCTGCTCCTCTGTAGGTTGGGAGGATAATGTGTACTGAAATGATCAGCCAGCAGCTGGCAGCACTGGCATTTTTTTAAGCCCTTAATTAGAGTGTGATGTGATATGCTACTATTAGTTTCGTAACTACTGAGCATATTAAAAGTTAATTAATGCCTAGTGAAAACTTTGTTTCAATTGACATTATGGATTTCAGATAACCTGAGAGGTTAAGGGTTCCTTCATGGGCTGAGGAAAAATCCCTTTATTCTTGAACTAAGTAAATAAATAAACAAAATACAATAAAAAAGAAATGACATTTAACACATCACACAGATGTAAAATATAATGACATTTAGTTTTGTTTTACAGGTCAGTGTAACTTCACACAACTTGTTTGCTCTTTTGACAAACTTCTGTGACTTTTTACATTGACTATGTGGTTCAGTGGAAATACAGATGACTAAATAAACTACAGGCCCTTTGTCCAATCACATTGGATTTTGACCCCATATTTGAGCTGGTAGCTATTTAGACTAGTCCAGTTAGCAAAATACAACATTAGAAATCCCCAATCTGTTGAAGTTAAAAATAATGTGATTTTTAAAGGAAAATCTGCATCCAATAGAACTTTAGACATGACCTGAAGCTTAAATGGATTGAAAAATAAATAAGGATTATATGGTAGGGATTACGCCATCATGACATCACTAATAAGTCAGAACATTATGTCATACTGTAATCCATTTACTATTGTAAACAATTTGAAAAATCCCCATCTAAAGCATATTTATAGTAACCAATCATTGGTCATCATGTAAATGACACTATGAAGATGTCGATAAGAAATGGCAGAATTACAATATGAAAAGGTTAGCATCGCTTGACTGTGTGTCATACAGCGAATGCAGGGCCCTCTAATGCTTTTATCTAAATACTATAAGATTCACTTTGAACAGCCTGGGCTAGATATTCCCCCCTCCTCATCTTTATGCTGAGCTAAACATGCCCTTAAACTAGTTCCATACATAATGAGATTGATTATCTGAAAGCTTCTTTCAAGGGCTTATCACTCCACTGAAACTGCATCTGCTGAAGTTTTAAAAGATCTCCTTCTGACTGCAGATTCAGATTCCAACTCTCTGCTTCTCTTTTTTGTTCTTAGTCCAAAGATCAGTGAGATTTAGGCTCTTTTTTCTACATCAGTAAAGATCCAACATGTGGAATAACTACTTCATAACTAACATATTTTAAATCTCCAATTTATTGTCAGCAAATGTGTGAGATTTTGGTGCCCTACGCTGCAGGAATGCCATACTGTATGTGAAAGTAATGTACAATCTTTCTATTGATCTTGTGTGCAGCAAAAAAAAACTTTAAATAGTTTTTGTCTTTGACAATGATGAAATTCAGAAGCAAAAACACAAATGAGTTCCAAGAGGATGCTAGTTAGTGTCCTATTCTAATGGTGGTCTCAAGGGTGTGATTAACGTCTGCATGTGTGAGTGTAGGCCCCTGTGTATTTGGACCTTAGGGAATTCTCATCTCAGCAGACTTTACAGTTGTGTTATTGTTAACATATTGTTCATTTTGTGGTTAAAGGACCTAATCGGTTAACAAATAATACATTGTCATTCTGATGACCTTGGTTATGGGCATAGAACACCCCTCAGCTCCTGTCTCCATAAGCTACATACATATTATTCATACACAACTTAATGTCAAAAATGACAACATGATCAATTTCTTTGTTCTTCACCAACCTCCCATTAGTTGGCGATGGTAACACAATTTCTTCCCCCAGAGGTGGCCATGGCAGAATCTTGTGTAAGGGTGATTCCTTGTGACAAATTTGTCGATGGAACGAGTTTCCTTCTTGCTTGGTCCACCTTGGTGAAGGTTCTTTCAGAGGGAAGTATGACAAACCCCTCAATGATGTTCACTGCATCATCTGTTTTGGTCCATGTGCTACCGTTTCAAAGTGCATCTGTGAGTTCCAGTGATTTCAATTTGACCATGCTGTCTTCTGTCTGTGTCCAGCAAAACTGGATTCATTGTCACTGCCTGTAAAAGCATGCAACATTAGAAGGGCAGATGACATCTTTGGTCCGGGGCTCACAGCTATTTGACATTGCTGAATGCTCACATGCAGCTGGTAGTTGACTTATGGCTAACACAGCCAGACAACAAGATCAATGTCAACAGTTCGAATGAGTATCTGGTAGTCAAATGCCATCTGCCTATCAGCTTCTTCGTGGCTGTATGGGGGCCAGGATGTGGAGATCCTGCAGTAGCTGTGTGCTGTAGCTGTGTGCTTTCAACTTGAAAAAAGTTCTGCCAGTTTCCTTTCCAAGCTCGGCTACTGCTGTGCATGCAGGGACTCGTCCCTGTAAGTAAGTAACACATGACACGTGCAGCTGAGATGAGATAATGTATATGGGCTGAATATCTGCTGGGCATATTCATCAAATGTCTTGGCCCCTGGTGACATCATCATCTGAATGATGACATGTCCATGAGGTAGAATCAGGAACCATGGCCCAAGTCAGACGCGCTTCTGGCCATGGTTGGTTCTCTTACTCAACAAAGTCTCCAGGGCATCATTGTATTCGTATTTTATCCACCAAGAACAGCTTTTCCTGGCATTGCTTCAATATCTACAGAAACTGGATTACTAATATTTAGTTTATTGATATAAATAATCTCTTAATTACCTACTTTCAGAACTAATCAAACTCCTACTACGAAAATGTAAAGCCAGAAGTCTTTACATTTCGTGTTTACTTGCCTTATACCTTGTTAAACACATGCTGTGCTGAGGGAGCGCTATTAAACACTGGGGGATTAACACTCCTTCCTCAGTATCAATTTAGATGCATGTTGGGATTTTGTTGAAATGAGGTTGATTACCCACGTGGGATTTAATCCTTTACCATTATTTCATTAATGATTCTTCTAATTAGATATCATGAGGTGAATGTTTGTTGCTGTTCATATACAGTATTTCCCCTATTTAATGTTAATCACTACATTAATTATAGTACAAAAGGTAAATATACTATGAAATAATAAAATACACAAAAACAAAGTTGAGAGACGTTTTTGTCAATTCGGCTGTTCCACCATCTGCCATCTCCATCACTTGGGAAAGATACTGGGAGAAGGCTGCTCTGCTTCTTGGAATGGAATCCAAGCAGGGCCATAGGGGGCCGATATAAGCTCGGATGGGTTCGTTTTTCTATTTGCCATCACACTGTGAAATCAGTTTTGACATCATATTGATATATACATCAAGTTTGGGTCAAAACGTTTTTTGTATTTACGCTTTTAGGGACAAATTATGGATTCTTTCTGACTGATGACTAAACTGCCATTAGTGTGCTTAGAGAGGTAGGTTGGTTGATTGTTAGTGATCCACAGAGAATAAAAAGGATATGTCATCAATCCTTTTTTTATTCTAACACAACTAAGACATGCTCTGAGAATTCATAAATAGGTGAATCAGCTAATGAGTGAGCAGAGTCTTCCGCAGTACTGTTTGAGAAAGGTAATATTATTTTCTGTAGCCGCCTACAGCCTTACTCACTCATCATTGGTTTCAAGAATTCAAAGGTACATTTTGTCACACAAATGGGGAATGCATAGTGACAATGGAGTGTATATTTTAAGCTGTGCTAAAAGACAAATTCAAAGAATAAGAAAAGCTAATTTAATTCTATTAGGATATTTAAGTTTATACCTAATGTGTTATACATGTGCTACCATTTTTCTCCTTCATTGTGTTAAGGGATTTTCTGCTCCATCATGCCAGAGGGAAATCGCAGCATTGTGACAGAATTTGTCCTCACTGGATTCCCTGGACTTCATCCAGAGTACCAAGGTCTTGCCTCAGCAGTGTTGTTTTTGGTTTATTCCTTAACTCTGATAGGCAATGCTTCAATTATTATCTTATTTGCAACTGACAGCTGCCTTCACAAGACAATGTATTATATCGTTCTGAATCTTTGCGCTTGTGACATTCTCTTTAGCACAACTACTTTACCGAAGATCATCAGTAAGTATTGGTTTCAGTCGGGGGCCATGTCGTTCACTGCCTGTTTTGTCCAAATGTACTTTGTTCACTATTTTGGCACAGTGAATTCTTATATTCTTTTCCTGATGGCTTTAGATAGGTACTTGGCCATCTGCCATCCTCTCAGATATTCGCTTGTACTTAAAAAGTCCACTATCCTCATCCTCAGTATTACTGCATGGATTGTTGCCAGTGCAAGCCCTTTAATGTTAGTTATTAGGGCATATCCTCTTCCTTACTGTGCCTCAAACATAATCAATCACTGTTACTGTGATCATATCGGTATAACAATGCTAGCATGCACTGACCGAGCCCCTTATGGAATTCCTGCTTTTGTGTTGGCAATGGTTGTGTTACTTGGGCCTCTGGCATTTATCATTTTCTCATATTGCAGCATAATTATAGCAGTTCTTAAGATCGCAAATGTACAAGGTCGCGTAAAATCTCTGTCCACTTGTAGTACTCAACTGATTATAATCTTACTTTATTATTTACCCAGATGTTTGGTATATTTAGCTAGCAATGTTGGCATTACATTTAATGCTGATATGAGAATCCTAACTATCATGCTGTATAGCCTTTCCCCCCCCATGATCAATCCACTTATATATTGCTTACGAGCTAAAGACATGAGAGAAAGCTTGCGGAAAAAATTCAACAAAGGGACCTTTTCACAAAAAGCACAAGTTTCAGCTATTAATGACTGACAAACCAATGCATTATTCAATGTTTCTCTTTTTTTCAATTAGAGGTCTCAATCTGATAGAGCTGAATTTTTTTCTTAAAACATATTGATCAGGGACAAATTGAAAGCTAAAGCTTTTTTTCAAGATCCTAAAAGGGAAAGAGACAATTTTTAACTCTCTATTAAAATGCATTAAATGAAAGCCATATGATTTATTTCCTTTTGACCTCAAGTGAAAACATGCATTTCTCCTACTAATACACAAAATAAACAATGTCCCTCTGTCAAATAAGTAATTGTTATGAAGTGTCAACTCAATTAGGCCATTGTCTGTTTCATATACTTTATTGATTTTGAGGAATTTTGGAGATGTTCATATGTTTTATGTTCAGTTCAGAAATTAATGAACTGTAAATGATTATAATCAGAGAAATTTATTTTAAAGGCTTTTGAAATGCTATGTAGTTATAAGTTATAGATTAGAACAGCTGACAATGTCATCTCATTATCTTGTAAGTGATTGTTTAAACAGTATTGAATGATGCCTGGTTGCAAATAAAAACTTTTCACGATGAAAAAGTAAATTCTTTCTTCAAATGTAAAATATGTTCAAGCTGTTGCTGTTTCTCGTGCAACTTGTTACCTTTTCTTGTTTACACTTTCTTTATGGCTCCACGGTGGCGACAATATTACATTATTGGGTTGTTTATCCATCTCTCCTACTCTCGTGACCCACATGACTGTGACCTCCACAAAACCACATGTTTTTAGCCTGTTGAATGTGATATATCAGGAACTTTTCAAGGGTCTCCCTTTAAAATTATTGAAATTGATAGTTTAGTTGAATTTTTCAACATACAACCAAGGTACTAATCATCCTTTCACTTTAAACAGGAGCTTCGGGTTGCATCAAAAATAATTGTGCATTGGTAAGCAGACATGAGTATTTTAGAGTAAAAATTTAATAAGCTGACAGCGGCTGTTAGGCAAATATATGCAGTGCAAATATTTCCTGACTATATCAAATGAATAATTAGAAGGGTGTTCGGAGAGTGAATACCTCCAAAAAGGCCGACCTGTCTTGCCATTATGTTGAAGAAATAGAAAAAAAAAATCCTGAATCCACCCTTTTATTTGGACTTAATAAAAACTTTTAAATTTAAGACAGTAAAAACTCTGTGAATGTTTAAACCAGTCAGCCTGACTGTGAAAAATGTGCTTGGGATAAAAAAGAATGTACATGCTGGGTCTGGCTCTGATGCTTTTCGTTCCTTTATGTTCTGTTTTACTTTGTTCCTGAAGTTGAACCCATAGTATTTAAGAAAAAGGGAAAAAAAAGACTCTGATTCATGTTATGATCCTTTGAGGATGTGTAAGGTCAAACTTGATAAAAGGCTGATATCACCTGGCATCCAGGCATTATAAGGTGTTTTGGATACCTAACCTCACTCTCGAAGGTATAGCTTTTCTCAGACTGAATATGCAAGAGCATCTGAGTCATGAGATATGTTATTGCATGAGTGATTTTCACATTTAAAGTAACAATTTGAATGACATATTCTCAGATTTATATGTGAAACATCTGAACGGTGCTCTTAACTTGCAGGTCTTTATTACATGCTTTTTCTTTTGATAGATTCTTGAAATTATTGAGAATTATTATGACCAATGTCACGAGGATGAAAAGCTTCTTCATCCTTGGATTCCCTGGACTTTCACCACAATATTATGGACCTGTGTCGGCTCTGCTTTTTTCCCTCTACCTATCCATTGCAATAGGGAATTTTTTCATTTTAGCATTTGTTTTCTGTGAGAAGTCTCTTCAAAAACCAACATATCTGGTCTTTTGTCACCTGGCACTGAATGACTTAACGTTTGGCACTTTGACCCTCCCAAAGATCATATCAAAATACTGGTTTGGTGACAGCTTTATTTCTTTTCATGCTTGCTTTTCACAGATGTTCTTCGTCCACTATTTAGGATCAGTAACTTCTTTCATGTTGTTGGTAATGGCTCTTGATCGATTTATTGCAATATGTATTCCACTGCGTTATCCTGTTCTGATCACAAACAACACCATATCTGTGCTCTGTGGCGTTGCTTGGTTCATACCTCTTCCTTTAATGGTTGGTGTTGTACTCCATGCCCTTACTTTACCTTACTGTAAATCCAATATTATCGTTCAATGCTACTGCGACCACTTTTCTATAACAAGTCAAGCATGTGGTGAGGAAGTTAAAATGATTACAGTCACTTCTCTGTGTCTGGCCATGTTTTGTCTGTTGCTCCCTCTTGCATTCATCTTGTTTTCTTACATTTCCATCTTCCTGGTGATTTTGAAAATGTCAAATGCTGCTGGCCGCAAAAAAACATTATCAACTTGCACTCCACAAATATTTATCACATGTCTTTTTTACCTTCCCAGATGTTTTGTTTATGTAACTAATACTGTTGGATTTTCTTTCAGTTTCGATGTTCGCATTTTGTTGATATTGCTGTACAGTCTTTTTCCTGCTGCTGTTAATCCAATAATATATTGTTTTAAGACTCAGGATATCAAGCAGCTGTTCATAAAGAGGCGAAGGAAAGCAAAAATCGGAATAGAGATAAAATTTTCATAATAATAGAGCAGAATGCACATGATAACCCAGACAGCAAGATTTATTCGTCTGTTTTAATCTTATAAATTACAAATTCACTAAGAGATGTTCAGTTAATTCTCTTCTAATGTTGAAAATATGTGATCAGTATTTTAAGTATTTTATATTTTATCAATGACAAGTGTCAGTCGTCTGTTTTCTTTTATGTTTTGTCTTGTTTTGCTGTGTATCTTATGATGAGCCACACCACCAAAGATGATTTTCTGTTACGACAGACAATAAAGTTTTCTGACACTGATCAACCATGATTCCACCCTTTCCCCAAGAAAAATTAATTAATAAATGAATAATGCAATTTGCATCCCTCGTACATAAAGATTGCAGTAATAGAAATACTGATTTATTACAATTACATTGTTTTCAGATATCCAGATGAGGTCATTGATGAGCACCAGCAACATTGTTGACACTGATCAGACAAACGTTTTATCCATATGTTTGTGTATTTTTGTGTATGGGAATATGAGAAAGGGGGAATAGAGACAGATAAATATTGTGTTTGTATGTTGAAAATAACAGCATCTCTGTTTTTTTATGTTTAGACTTTCTACAGAATTACAAGGCTACACTTTTTCACTTATTATCTTTATGTGACTTGTATTCGACCAATGTGATCACTCACTTAACCATCTCAAAGTTAAAATTACAAAATAATCAGATAAAACAATCAAATACACAGAGCAGATTAAATATTGCTGACATAAAGATAAATCAACTACAATGGCACACAGTAAAGGGCATACCACCACCAAGGACCAACAGTCCCCTTAAAACCAGTCAAGCCAAACTGAAATGCACACACATAGTTATTACTCCCGTAAATATGCGTGAGCTCCATGTATTATTACACTGTAAATTGGTGAAAATTCTCATAACGTTGAAGTGTGAAAATCTGCCCCTTTTCCAAATCCACTTCAAAATTGAGCTGAAACTCCGTATAGTAGTTTTTGTGTGATCATGCTGACAAACAAATCAACAGACCAATAGACCAATGTCTATTTAAACAAGACCATTTTAGGACCTCGGTCAAAGGACTGTTTTAGGGTAAACTACTTTTAATGCTGGGACACTAAACACTCATGGTTTTTGTGTTGTCTTTAGATATATCAACACATTTGGCAATGACAGCAATGCTGTTGGACTTTAAAAACAGTGTATAAAGTATGACAGTGGTATACTACAAGTTCTGGCTTTGGGCTGTTTTATTGGACGGGTTTTGATCAGCCATTGGGATGGTTTTTTCACGCAGACCTGGTAAGTCTGGGCTGGTGCACTTGCAGAAAACTAGCGGTTGTTGTCCGTCACTTCAACGTCACGAAAAAGTAAAAACATTTGTGTAAAGCAAATTCCCTGAGGGGCAGAAAAGGATCCATTCATTCATTCATTCAACCTGTGGCAAAATCTTGAAAATATTTGTAATGGTCTTGCCATAAGAGTGCCACAATATTTTTTCGATGAGGGATTTTTGTTCGGGAGCTTTACTGACTGACTTTACTCACACTGAATTTGGTTTAGGGTTTAATGTGCCTTTTTGCATTTGATCATTTGGAGGAACTTTATTTTAATCTTTGTGCAAGTTTTCAATCCATTGTTGATACACGATACTATAGTGCTATTTGGGCACTGTTGAGATTCATTGGAGAATAAGATCCTTTGAGGACACGCATGGTCAGATGTGGTGAAGAACAGATATTAGCTGTCACCCAGGCATAGCAGCCAGTTTTTAGTTTCTGGCAACCAACCTGAGAGGTAAGACTCTTACTTAGACTCTAAATGGCAAACAATAAAAAAAAACATACTGTATAACTGTGTACCATTTTATATGTTTGATATGGGTATATGTTATATATTAAGTAAGATGATCCACAGTTTAAATGTCAGTCAATAACATTTTTATTATTTTGTCAAAACCAGTGAGTAAAGTGTTCAGGACAAATGCTTTTACAGTTTATATATTACATGCGTGTATATGTGTTTATGTGTATATATATATTTGCTTTATTGGACAGTTTTGTTTCTGATAGATTCAACTCAAGAAATCACATAATCATTTACTTAATTAAAAGTTGAATGTAATGTGTCTAAGTACAGAAAAGCAAGAAACAGTTTTCTGACACTAATCATGTTCATGGATGTTGGTATTGTTCGGTCATGATGAATATTACTTTTGCTATTCCACATCTAATAAGTGTTTGACTTTCCAAATACTTCTTTGTCTTGGTGCTGATTGGGAATAAGGTGATCATGATCTACACCAATGTCACAAGGATGAAAAGCTTCTTCATCCTTGGATTCGCTGGACTTTCACCACAATATTATGGACCTGTGTCGGCTCTGCTTTTTTCCCTCTACCTATCCATTGCAATAGGGAATTTTTTCATTTTAGCATTTGTTTTCTGTGAGAAGTCTCTTCAAAAACCAACATATCTGGTCTTTTGTCACCTGGCACTGAATGACTTAACGTTTGGCACTTTGACCCTCCCAAAGATCATATCAAAATACTGGTTTGGTGACAGCTTTATTTCTTTTCATGCTTGCTTTTCACAGATGTTCTTCGTCCACTATTTAGGATCAGTAACTTCTTTCATGTTGTTGGTAATGGCTCTTGATCGATTTATTGCAATATGTATTCCACTGCGTTATCCTGTCCTGATCACAAACAACACCATATCTGTGCTCTGTGGCGTTGCTTGGTTCATACCTCTTCCTTTAATGGTTGGTGTTGTACTCCATGCCCTTACTTTACCTTACTGTAAATCCAATATTATCGCTCAATGCTACTGTGACCACATATCTATAACAAGTCAAGCATGTGGTAAAGATGTTATAGTTGTACAGGTCACTTCTCTCTGTATGGCCATGTTTTGTCTGTTGCTCCCTCTTGCATTCATCCTGTGTTCTTACATTACCATCATTGTGATCATTATGAAAATGTCAAATGCTGCTGGCCGCAAGAAAACCTTATCAACGTGCACCCCGCAAATATTTATCACATGTCTTTTTTACCTCCCCAGATGTTTTGTTTATGTAGCTAATACTGTTGGATTTTCTTTCAGTTTCGATGTTCGCATTTTGTTGATATTGCTGTACAGTCTTTTTCCTGCTGCTGTTAATCCAATAATATATTGTTTTAAGACTCAGGATATCAAGCAGACTTTGCTAAAGAAACTGAAAACAACAAAAATTAGAGTAGAGATAAAAATATCAGTCATATAACAGAGTGATGAGATTGCCATCATACCTCAGCCACCATTTCTAAATGGTTGGTTTGCAAGGAATTTCACTAAATAGGAGGTCCCTTGAGACTACCCCTGAATTATTACTTATAGTTTTATTACTGTAAATAAAGTGTGATTAAATCAAAGTGCTTATCCGTGTGATTCAAGTCCACTTTTCTTTTCTTGACTCATGAAATGACAGTGGAAAGGATTTCATTTAAAGTAATCAGGAAACCAATACTGCACATTTCAAAGGGGTCAAATAAAGATGATAGACCGACTCATAAAGGTAAAATCATGAGGTTTTTAAAACACATTTTGTGATTCGGTTGAAAAATTATTGATTCGTCACTTAAATGCAAATGAAGAAAACATAATTGTTAAGTGGGTAGTATAATGGTCTTTTATCTTATCTCCTTTTAGTTTTTCGACGGAACGGTTTAACACTTAAATCATTGGATTTTGTTTAAATCCTAAATATAATGGGATTTTGCATCGCTTCCATTAAAACTTTTAAATAACTAAGCTGTCTTTTGCTTTGTCATATTATAAATTGCTCAGTAGCTGACTAGTAACTAGTGGAGCACTTTGGGGATCACAGCCCTTTGGGATCTGCCTTTTTACATACGGATATACTGTAGCAGCAGACAAGATGCTCAGCACATATTAGGCGGCATCACAGTGAGATGTTGTAGGGAGCTCATGGAAGCAGAAGTTTAGCAAAATGAAAAAAACTAAAGATTTGAAGTAGTTTGAAATAGTAAACTTATTGTCAACATTCCTGCTTTACTTAGTATTTTTTATTTATAATATTATAATTTTTTGTAACCTCTCTATTTGAATTGTTCTTTTTATTGCGAATATGTTTGACACTAACGTTACAAGGATACAAGATTTCTTCATCATTGGATTTCCTGGACTTTCATCTGAGCTTCATAAACCTGTGTCAGGACTACTTTTTGTGCTTTTCCTGGCTATAGCTGGAGGAAATGTTTTCATTTTAGTGTTTGTTAAATATGAAAGGTCGCTTCACAAACCCACATATCTGATCTTTTGCCACCTTGCATTAACTGACTTAGGGTTTGGGACTGCTACTCTGCCAAAGATCATCTCAAAATATTGGTTGGATGACAGCATTATTTCATTTTACGGTTGCTTTGTACAAATGTACTTTGTTCATTTCTTAGCAACAGCTCATTCTTTCATCCTGATGGTGATGGCTCTTGATCGTTTCATTGCAGTCTTTGCCCCACTGCGTTACGCATCTCTTTTCACAAACACCACAGTGTCTGTGCTTTGTGGAGTATCATGGTTTATGCCAGCATCATGGATGATTGGTATTGTTTTTGATGCACTTATTTTGCCGTTTTGCAATTCAAACATAATTATACAGTGCTATTGTGACCATACTGCAATAACAGCGCTTGGATGCGAGAACGTAAGAGAAGTTCAGGTTACTGCGTTAGGTCTTGCCATGTTCAGTTTGATGGTGCCTCTGGGTTTTATTGTATTCTCATATTTTTTCATCATAGTTGCTGTTATGCGTATTTCCAGCTCGGAGGGCCGCACTAAGTCACTGTCCACCTGCATGCCACAGCTCATCATAACGTTTCTGTTTTATATGCCAAGGTGCTTTGTGTATCTGGCAAATAATGTCGGATTCACTTTCAGTGTTCCAGTTCGCATTGTGGTTGTAATGCTGTACAGTCTTTTACCCGCTGCTTTCAACCCAATCATATACTGTTTCAAAACCAAGGATATCAAAGAAAACTTGAAAAAGAAATTATTCATTAGGAGAATTAACATTAGCACAAAAACGTGAAAAAAAATTACAATACAGCAATGTGCAATTCAGGATATCAAGTTATGTGCTAACCCTGCTTTAAATGTGCAACATCCCTATGAGCTTTAGAACAATGTTAAGATTAAAGGTGATGCATGGACACGCTCCTGATTACAGTTTATAATGAACAACAAAACACCCTGAGACCCTCAAGCAGGGGGTCGCGCAAGTAGGGGTGAGTAAGGTCCCAAATCAAAAGTATCTCTGTTCCATAAACATATATATACCATCCTAACTGTAATTTGTGCTTTGTTACCTCTGACAAGGAGGTTACGTGATTGGTTTGGTTTGTCAGCTTATCTGTTTGACTGTTTGCAGGATTATTAAAAAATGTGAGGACTGAGAACATTTAGGCCTTGGACATGGTGAGGCCTTGGACATGGTGACAGGTGATTTCATTTGCATGTTTCTCTCTTGCAGACACACACACCTGAATCCTAAACTCCAGCACACTACAAAACGTTAGTGCTCATGTACATTTTGCTCTGACAAGTTCAGATTTCTTAAGCATTTTCACAATTGTATTGTATTGTTTTCTTTGTGAGGTTAATTCTGTACCTGAAATGAATTGTCACAGTTTGTTTGCTTGTCATCAAAAATAAATCAGTTGATCATATTCTAAGAGGTATTAAAAATACATGCATGGTCAAACGAGCAGTATGGAAATGTTCACTTTTAGATGAAGTGAGGAAAAAAAGACATCGCTCATCCATTGTGTGATGTGGTCATATTTTCACTCCACTGGCTTCCTGTCTCTTTCAGGATTGATTACAAAATCTCCCTACTCACCTATCAGTGCATCCATGGCAATGCCTCTCCCTACCTGAAAGACCTAGTCTCACCACAAAACCTCCTCACCCAACCTCCGCTCCGGAAACAAAACCTTCACCCTTCACCCCTCCAGGACCAGGCTGCGCGCCATGGGGATCGAGCCTTGTGCTCAGCCGCTCCTCGCCTCTGGAAATTTTTTGTACTTTTTCTTCCACCGATGTTTTTTCTTTTTAAACCTTCTTTCATCTTGTTTCTACTCTGTAGCACTTTCAGATTGCTTTTAGCAATGAAAAGTACTCTATGAATGAAATGTATTATTATTATTATTATTATTATTATTATTATTGTCAGACTTGGTTGAGGTGCTGTAGGTTAAATAGTTCAAACTTAATGACAAAGAAAGCATCCGCACACTCAAATCCGTTTAATTGCAAAGTGACTGACTGAAGCAAGCACAGGCGGCGCCAGGGAGGGCTTGGGGGTGCTGAAGCTACCCCGTAGGATTAGTCGTGGGAGTTCACAGTTGAAAAGTAAATGAGGAATTTCATCGTGAGAAGTCTGTAACTTTGCAATATACATAACTTCTGCATTGGTTGAACTTGATTTAGACAATCCACGTAGGCACACAACAGTGAGATCCCTGCACAAGCACTTGATCAAAGGATAGATTACCAAAACAGGCAGAGTGAGGACGAGGAGGAGGAGGAAGAGGAAGAGGAGGAGGAGGAGGGAGCCCCGCTCACCTTCTCCTTCTCTCATTCGCACACTTCAAACCCCATATGGCCACGTGCTTTAACGGCCAGGCTTGGCTCGTAACACTGCCCTGAGTTTGTAAATTTTGAAAGAGTGACAAGTACAAGATAGAAGGTAGCGTTGACCACCTGCTCACTGGCTACCATGCATTCTGTTGTTTAGTTAGTGTCCTATTCTAGTGGTGGTCTCAAGGGTGTGATTAACGTCTGCATGTGTGAGTGTAGGCCCCTGTGTATTTGGACCTTAGGGAATTTTCATCTCAGCAGACTTTATAGTTGTGTTATTATTAACATATTGTTCATTTTGTGGTTAAAGGACCTAATCGGTTAACAAATAATACATTGTCATTCTGATGACCTTGGTTACTGGCATAGAACACCCCTGAGCTCCTGTCTCCATAAGCTACATAAATATTATTCATACACAACTTAATGTCAAAAATGACAACATGATCAATTTCTTTGTTCTTCACCAACCTCCCATTAGTTGGCGATGGTAACACAATTTCTTCCCCCAGAGGTGACCATGGCAGAATCTTGTTTAAGGGTGATTCCTTGTGACAAATTTGTCGATGGAACGAGTTTCCTTCTTGCTTGGTCCACCTTGGTGAAGGTTCTTTCAGAGGGAAGTATGACAAACCCCTCAATGATGTTCACTGCATCATCTGTTTTGGTCCATGTGCTACCGTTTCAAAGTGCATCTGTGAGTTCCAGTGATTTCAATTTGACCATGCTGTCTTCTGTCTGTGTCCAGCAAAACTGGATTCATTGTCACTGCCTGTAAAAGCATGCAACATTAGAAGGGCAGATGACATCTTTGGTCCGGGGCTCACAGCTATTTGACATTGCTGAATGCTCACATGCAGCTGGTAGTTGACTTATGGTTAACACAGCCAGACCACAAGATCAATGTCAACAGTTCGAATGAGTATCTGGTAGTCAAATGCCATCTGCCTATCAGCTTCTTCGTGGCTGTATGGGGGCCAGGATGTGGAGATCCTGCAGTAGCTGTGTGCTGTAGCTGTGTGCTTTCAACTTGAAAAAAGTTCTGCCAGTTTCCTTTCCAAGCTCGGCTCCTGCTGTGCATGCAGGGACTCGTCCCTGTAAGTAAGTAACACATGACACGTGCAGCTGAGATGAGATAATGTATATGGGCTGAATATCTGCTGGGCATATTCATCAAATGTCTTGGCCCCTGGTGACATCATCATCTGAATGATGACATGTCCATGAGGTAGAATCAGGAACCATGGCCCAAGTCAGACGCGCTTCTGGCCATGGTTGGTTCTCTTACTCAACAAAGTCTCCAGGGCATCATTGTATTCGTATTTTATCCACCAAGAACAGCTTTTCCTGGCATTGCTTCAATATCTACAGAAACTGGATTACTAATATTTAGTTTATTGATATAAATAATCTCTTAATTACCTACTTTCAGAACTAATCAAACTCCTACTACGAAAATGTAAAGCCAGAAGTCTTTACATTTCGTGTTTACTTGCCTTATACCTTGTTAAACACATGCTGTGCTGAGGGAGCGCTATTAAACACTGGGGGATTAACACTCCTTCCTCAGTATCAATTTAGATGCATGTTGGGATTTTGTTGAAATGAGGTTGATTACCCACGTGGGATTTAATCCTTTACCATTATTTCATTAATGATTCTTCTAATTAGATATCATGAGGTGAATGTTTGTTGCTGTTCATATACAGTATTTCCCCTATTTAATGTTAATCACTACATTAATTATAGTACAAAAGGTAAATATACTATGAAATAATAAAATACACAAAAACAAAGTTGAGAGACGTTTTTGTCAATTCGGCTGTTCCACCATCTGCCATCTCCATCACTTGGGAAAGATACTGGGAGAAGGCTGCTCTGCTTCTTGGAATGGAATCCAAGCAGGGCCATAGGGGACCGATATAAGCTCGGATGGGTTCGTTTTTCTATTTGCCATCACACTGTGAAATCAGTTTTGACATCATATTGATATATACATCAAGTTTGGGTCAAAACGTTTTTTGTATTTACGCTTTTAGGGACAAATTATGGATTCTTTCTGACTGATGACTAAACTGCCATTAGTGTGCTTAGAGAGGTAGGTTGGTTGATTGTTAGTGATCCACAGAGAATAAAAAGGATATGTCATCAATCCTTTTTTTATTCTAACACAACTAAGACATGCTCTGAGAATTCATAAATAGGTGAATCAGCTAATGAGTGAGCAGAGTCTTCCGCAGTACTGTTTGAGAAAGGTAATATTATTTTCTGTAGCCGCCTAAAGCCTTACTCACTCATCATTGGTTTCAAGAATTCAAAGGTACATTTTGTCACACAAATGGGGAATGCATAGTGACATGCAATGGAGTGTATATTTTAAAGCTGTGCTAAAAGACAAATTCAAAGAATAAGAAAAGCTAATTTAATTCTATTAGGATATTAAAGTTTATACCTAATGTGTTATACATGTGCTACCATTTTTCTCCTTCATTGTGTTAAGGGATTTTCTGCTCCATCATGCCAGAGGGAAATCGCAGCATTGTGACAGAATTTGTCCTCACTGGATTCCCTGGACTTCATCCAGAGTACCAAGGTCTTGCCTCAGCAGTGTTGTTTTTGGTTTATTCCTTAACTCTGATAGGCAATGCTTCAATTATTATCTTATTTGCAACTGACAGCTGCCTTCACAAGACAATGTATTATATCGTTCTGAATCTCTGCGCTTGTGACATTCTCTTTAGCACAACTACTTTACCGAAGATCATCAGTAAGTATTGGTTTCAGTCGGGGGCCATGTCGTTCACTGCCTGTTTTGTCCAAATGTACTTTGTTCACTATTTTGGCACAGTGAATTCTTATATTCTTTTCCTGATGGCTTTAGATAGGTACTTGGCCATCTGCCATCCTCTCAGATATTCGCTTGTACTTAAAAAGTCCACTATCCTCATCCTCAGTATTACTGCATGGATTGTTGCCAGTGCAAGCCCTTTAATGTTAGTTATTAGGGCATATCCTCTTCCTTACTGTGCCTCAAACATAATCAATCACTGTTACTGTGATCATATCGGTATAACAATGCTAGCATGCACTGACCGAGCCCCTTATGGAATTCCTGCTTTTGTGTTGGCAATGGTTGTGTTACTTGGGCCTCTGGCATTTATCATTTTCTCATATTGCAGCATAATTATAGCAGTTCTTAAGATCGCAAATGTACAAGGTCGCGTAAAATCTCTGTCCACTTGTAGTACTCAACTGATTATAATCTTACTTTATTATTTACCCAGATGTTTGGTATATTTAGCTAGCAATGTTGGCATTACATTTAATGCTGATATGAGAATCCTAACTATCATGCTGTATAGCCTTTCCCCCCCCATGATCAATCCACTTATATATTGCTTACGAGCTAAAGACATGAGAGAAAGCTTGCGGAAAAAATTCAACAAAGGGACCTTTTCACAAAAAGCACAAGTTTCAGCTATTAATGACTGACAAACCAATGCATTATTCAATGTTTCTCTTTTTTTCAATTAGAGGTCTCAATCTGATAGAGCTGAATTTTTTTCTTAAAACATATTGATCAGGGACAAATTGAAAGCTAAAGCTTTTTTTCAAGATCCTAAAAGGGAAAGAGACAATTTTTAACTCTCTATTAAAATGCATTAAATGAAAGCCATATGATTTATTTCCTTTTGACCTCAAGTGAAAACATGCATTTCTCCTACTAATACACAAAATAAACAATGTCCCTCTGTCAAATAAGTAATTGTTATGAAGTGTCAACTCAATTAGGCCATTGTCTGTTTCATATACTTTATTGATTTTGAGGAATTTTGGAGATGTTCATATGTTTTATGTTCAGTTCAGAAATTAATGAACTGTAAATGATTATAATCAGAGAAATTTATTTTAAAGGCTTTTGAAATGCTATGTAGTTATAAGTTATAGATTAGAACAGCTGACAATGTCATCTCATTATCTTGTAAGTGATTGTTTAAACAGTATTGAATGATGCCTGGTTGCAAATAAAAACTTTTCACGATGAAAAAGTAAATTCTTTCTTCAAATGTAAAATATGTTCAAGCTGTTGCTGTTTCTCGTGCAACTTGTTACCTTTTCTTGTTTACACTTTCTTTATGGCTCCACGGTGGCGACAATATTACATTATTGGGTTGTTTATCCATCTCTCCTACTCTCGTGACCCACATGACTGTGACCTCCACAAAACCACATGTTTTTAGCCTGTTGAATGTGATATATCAGGAACTTTTCAAGGGTCTCCCTTTAAAATTATTGAAATTGATAGTTTAGTTGAATTTTTCAACATACAACCAAGGTACTAATCATCCTTTCACTTTAAACAGGAGCTTCGGGTTGCATCAAAAATAATTGTGCATTGGTAAGCAGACATGAGTATTTTAGAGTAAAAATTTAATAAGCTGACAGCGGCTGTTAGGCAAATATATGCAGTGCAAATATTTCCTGACTATATCAAATGAATAATTAGAAGGGTGTTCGGAGAGTGAATACCTCCAAAAAGGCCGACCTGTCTTGCCATTATGTTGAAGAAAAAAAAATCCTGAATCCACCCTTTTATTTGGACTTAATACAAATTTTTAAATTCAAGACAGTAAAAACTCTGTGAATGTTTAAACCAGTCAGCCTGACTGTGAAAAATGTGCTTGGGATAAAAAAGAATGTACATGCTGGGTCTGGCTCTGATGCTTTTCGTTCCTTTATGTTCTGTTTTACTTTGTTCCTGAAGTTGAACCCATAGTATTTAAGAAAAAGGGAAAAAAAAGACTCTGATTCATGTTATGATCCTTTGAGGATGTGTAAGGTCAAACTTGATAAAAGGCTGATATCACCTGGCATCCAGGCATTATAAGGTGTTTTGGATACCTAACCTCACTCTCGAAGGTATAGCTTTTCTCAGACTGAATATGCAAGAGCATCTGAGTCATGAGATATGTTATTGCATGAGTGATTTTCACATTTAAAGTAACAATTTGAATGACATATTCTCAGATTTATATGTGAAACATCTGAACGGTGCTCTTAACTTGCAGGTCTTTATTACATGCTTTTTCTTGTGATAGATTCTTGAAATTATTGAGAATTATTATGACCAATGTCACGAGGATGAAAAGCTTCTTCATCCTTGGATTCCCTGGACTTTCACCACAATATTATGGACCTGTGTCGGCTCTGCTTTTTTCCCTCTACCTATCCATTGCAATAGGGAATGTTTTCATTTTAGCATTTGTTTTCTGTGAGAAGTCTCTTCAAAAACCAACATATCTGGTCTTTTGTCACCTGGCACTGAATGACTTAATGTTTGGCACTTTGACCCTCCCAAAGATCATATCAAAATACTGGTTTGGTGACAGCTTTATTTCTTTTCATGCTTGCTTTTCACAGATGTTCTTCGTCCACTATTTAGGATCAGTAACTTCTTTCATGTTGTTGGTAATGGCTCTTGATCGATTTATTGCAATATGTATTCCACTGCGTTATCCTGTCCTGATCACAAACAACACCATATCTGTGCTCTGTGGCGTTGCTTGGTTCATACCTCTTCCTTTAATGGTTGGTGTTGTACTCCATGCCCTTACTTTACCTTACTGTAAATCCAATATTATCGTTCAATGCTACTGCGACCACTTTTCTATAACAAGTCAGGCATGTGGTGAGGAAGTTAAAATGATTACAGTCACTTCTCTGTGTCTGGCCATGTTTTGTCTGTTGCTCCCTCTTGCATTCATCTTGTTTTCTTACATTTCCATCTTCCTGGTGATTTTGAAAATGTCAAATGCTGCTGGCCGCAAAAAAACATTATCAACTTGCACTCCACAAATATTTATCACATGTCTTTTTTACCTTCCCAGATGTTTTGTTTATGTAACTAATACTGTTGGATTTTCTTTCAGTTTCGATGTTCGCATTTTGTTGATATTGCTGTACAGTCTTTTTCCTGCTGCTGTTAATCCAATAATATATTGTTTTAAGACTCAGGATATCAAGCAGCTGTTCATAAAGAGGCGAAGGAAAGCAAAAATCGGAATAGAGATAAAATTTTCATAATAATAGAGCAGAATGCACATGATAACCCAGACAGCAAGATTTATTCGTCTGTTTTAATCTTATAAATTACAAATTCACTAAGAGATGTTCAGTTAATTCTCTTCTAATGTTGAAAATATGTGATCAGTATTTTAAGTATTTTATATTTTATCAATGACAAGTGTCAGTCGTCTGTTTTCTTTTATGTTTTGTCTTGTTTTGCTGTGTATCTTATGATGAGCCACACCGCCAAAGATGATTTTCTGTTACGACAGACAATAAAGTTTTCTGACTCTGATCAACCATGATTCCACCCTTTCCCCAAGAAAAATTAATTAATAAATGAATAATGCAATTTGCATCCCTCGTACATAAAGATTGCAGTAATAGAAATACTGATTTATTACAATTACATTGTTTTCAGATATCCAGATGAGGTCATTGATGAGCACCAGCAACATTGTTGACACTGATCAGACAAACGTTTTATCCATATGTTTGTGTATTTTTGTGTATGGGAATATGAGAAAGGGGGAATAGAGACAGATAAATATTGTGTTTGTATGTTGAAAATAACAGCATCTCTGTTTTTTTATGTTTAGACTTTCTACAGAATTACAAGGCTACACTTTTTCACTTATTATCTTTATGTGACTTGTATTCGACCAATGTGATCACTCACTTAACCATCTCAAAGTTAAAATTACAAAATAATCAGATAAAACAATCAAATACACAGAGCAGATTAAATATTGCTGACATAAAGATAAATCAACTACAATGGCACACAGTAAAGGGCATACCACCACCAAGGACCAACAGTCCCCTTAAAACCAGTCAAGCCAAACTGAAATGCACACACATAGTTATTACTCCCGTAAATATGCGTGAGCTCCATGTATTATTACACTGTAAATTGGTGAAAATTCTCATAACGTTGAAGTGTGAAAATCTGCCCCTTTTCCAAATCCACTTCAAAATTGAGCTGAAACTCCGTATAGTAGTTTTTGTGTGATCATGCTGACAAACAAATCAACAGACCAATAGACCAATGTCTATTTAAACAAGACCATTTTAGGACCTCGGTCAAAGGACTGTTTTAGGGTAAACTACTTTTAATGCTGGGACACTAAACACTCATGGTTTTTGTGTTGTCTTTAGATATATCAACACATTTGGCAATGACAGCAATGCTGTTGGACTTTAAAAACAGTGTATAAAGTATGACAGTGGTATACTACAAGTTCTGGCTTTGGGCTGTTTTATTGGACGGGTTTTGATCAGCCATTGGGATGGTTTTTTCACGCAGACCTGGTAAGTCTGGGCTGGTGCACTTGCAGAAAACTAGCGGTTGTTGTCCGTCACTTCAACGTCACGAAAAAGTAAAAACATTTGTGTAAAGCAAATTCCCTGAGGGGCAGAAAAGGATCCAGTCATTCATTCATTCAACCTGTGGCAAAATCTTGAAAATATTTGTAATGGTCTTGCCATAAGAGTGCCACAATATTTTTTCGATGAGGGATTTTTGTTCGGGAGCTTTACTGACTGACTTTACTCACACTGAATTTGGTTTAGGGGTTAATGTGCCTTTTTGCGTTTGATCATTTGGAGGAACTTTATTTTAATCTTTGTGCAAGTTTTCAATCCATTGTTGATACACGATACTATAGTGCTATTTGGGCACTGTTGAGATTCATTGGAGAATAAGATCCTTTGAGGACACGCATGGTCAGATGTGGTGAAGAACAGATATTAGCTGTCACCCAGGCATGGCAGCCAGTTTTTAGTTTCTGGCAACCAACCTGAGAGGTAAGACTCTTACTTAGACTCTAAATGGCAAACAATAAAAAAAACATACTGTATAACTGTGTACCATTTTATATGTTTGATATGGGTATATGTTATATATTAAGTAAGATGATCCACAGTTTAAATGTCAGTCAATAACATTTTTATTATTTTGTCAAAACCAGTGAGTAAAGTATTCAGGACAAATGCTTTAACAGTTTATATATTACATGCGTGTATATGTGTTTATGTGTATATATATATTTGCTTTATTGGACAGTTTTGTTTCTGATAGATTCAACTCAAGAAATCACATAATCATTTACTTAATTAAAAGTTGAATGTAATGTGTCTAAGTACAGAAAAGCAAGAAACAGTTTTCTGACACTAATCATGTTCATGGATGTTGGTATTGTTCGGTCATGATGAATATTACTTTTGCTATTCCACATCTAATAAGTGTTTGACTTTCCAAATACTTCTTTGTCTTGGTGCTGATTGGGAATAAGGTGATCATGATCTACACCAATGTCACAAGGATGAAAAGCTTCTTCATCCTTGGATTCCCTGGACTTTCACCACAATATTATGGACCTGTGTCGGCTCTGCTTTTTTCCCTCTACCTATCCATTGCAATAGGGAATTTTTTCATTTTAGCATTTGTTTTCTGTGAGAAGTCTCTTCAAAAACCAACATATCTGGTCTTTTGTCACCTGGCACTGAATGACTTAACGTTTGGCACTTTGACCCTCCCAAAGATCATATCAAAATACTGGTTTGGTGACAGCTTTATTTCTTTTCATGCTTGCTTTTCACAGATGTTCTTCGTCCACTATTTAGGATCAGTAACTTCTTTCATGTTGTTGGTAATGGCTCTTGATCGATTTATTGCAATATGTATTCCACTGCGTTATCCTGTCCTGATCACAAACAACACCATATCTGTGCTCTGTGGCGTTGCTTGGTTCATACCTCTTCCTTTAATGGTTGGTGTTGTACTCCATGCCCTTACTTTACCTTACTGTAAATCCAATATTATTGCTCAATGCTACTGTGACCACATATCTATAACAAGTCAAGCATGTGGTAAAGATGTTATAGTTGTACAGGTCACTTGTCTCTGTATGGCCATGTTTTGTCTGTTGCTCCCTCTTGCATTCATCATGTGTTCTTACATTACCATCATTGTGATCATTATGAAAATGTCAAATGCTGCTGGCCGCAAGAAAACCTTATCAACGTGCACCCCGCAAATATTTATCACATGTCTTTTTTACCTCCCCAGATGTTTTGTTTATGTAGCTAATACTGTTGGATTTTCTTTCAGTTTCGATGTTCGCATTTTGTTGATATTGCTGTACAGTCTTTTTCCTGCTGCTGTTAATCCAATAATATATTGTTTTAAGACTCAGGATATCAAGCAGACTTTGCTAAAGAAACTGAAAACAACAAAAATTAGAGTAGAGATAAAAATATCAGTCATATAACAGAGTGATGAGATTGCCATCATACCTCAGCCACCATTTCTAAATGGTTGGTTTGCAAGGAATTTCACTAAATAGGAGGTCCCTTGAGACTACCCCTGAATTATTACTTATAGTTTTATTACTGTAAATAAAGTGTGATTAAATCAAAGTGCTTATCCGTGTGATTCAAGTCCACTTTTCTTTTCTTGACTCATGAAATGACAATGGAAAGGATTTCATTTAAAGTAATCAGGAAACCAATACTGCACATTTCAAAGGGGTCAAATAAAGATGATAGACCGACTCATAAAGGTAAAATCATGAGGTTTTTAAAACACATTTTGTGATTCGGTTGAAAAATTATTGATTCGTCACTTAAATGCAAATGAAGAAAACATAATTGTTAAGTGGGTAGTATAATGGTCTTTTATCTTATCTCCTTTTAGTTTTTCGACGGAACGGTTTAACACTTAAATCATTGGATTTTGTTTAAATCCTAAATATAATGGGATTTTGCATTGCTTCCATTAAAACTTTTAAATAACTAAGCTGTCTTTTGCTTTGTCATATTATAAATTGCTCAGTAGCTGACTAGTAACTAGTGGAGCACTTTGGGCATCACAGCCCTTTGGGATCTGCCTTTTTACATACGGATATACTGTAGCAGCAGACAAGATGCTCAGCACATATTAGGCGGCATCACAGTGAGATGTTGTAGGGAGCTCATGGAAGCAGAAGTTTAGCAAAATGAAAAAAACTAAAGATTTGAAGTAGTTTGAAATAGTAAACTTATTGTCAACATTTCTGCATTACTTAGTATTTTTTATTTATAATATTATAATTTTTTGTAACCTCTCTATTTGAATTGTTCTTTTTATTGCGAATATGTTTGACACTAACGTTACAAGGATACAAGATTTCTTCATCATTGGATTTCCTGGACTTTCATCTGAGCTTCATAAACCTGTGTCAGGACTACTTTTTGTGCTTTTCCTGGCTATAGCTGGAGGAAATGTTTTCATTTTAGTGTTTGTTAAATATGAAAGGTCGCTTCACAAACCCACATATCTGATCTTTTGCCACCTTGCATTAACTGACTTAGGGTTTGGGACTGCTACTCTGCCAAAGATCATCTCAAAATATTGGTTGGATGACAGCATTATTTCATTTTACGGTTGCTTTGTACAAATGTACTTTGTTCATTTCTTAGCGACAGCTCATTCTTTCATCCTGATGGTGATGGCTCTTGATCGTTTCATTGCAGTCTTTGCCCCACTGCGTTACGCATCTCTTTTCACAAACACCACAGTGTCTGTGCTTTGTGGAGTATCATGGTTTATGCCAGCATCATGGATGATTGGTATTGTTTTTGATGCACTTATTTTGCCGTTTTGCAATTCAAACATAATTATACAGTGCTATTGTGACCATACTGCAATAACAGCGCTTGGATGCGAGAACGTAAGAGAAGTTCAGGTTACTGCGTTAGGTCTTGCCATGTTCAGTTTGATGGTGCCTCTGGGTTTTATTGTATTCTCATATCTTTTCATCATAGTTGCTGTTATGCGTATTTCCAGCTCGGAGGGCCGCACTAAGTCACTGTCCACCTGCATGCCACAGCTCATCATAACGTTTCTGTTTTATATGCCAAGGTGCTTTGTGTATCTGGCAAATAATGTCGGATTCACTTTCAGTGTTCCAGTTCGCATTGTGGTTGTAATGCTGTACAGTCTTTTACCCGCTGCTTTCAACCCAATCATATACTGTTTTAAAACCAAGGATATCAAAGAAAACTTGAAAAAGAAATTATTCATTAGGAGAATTAACATTAGCACAAAAACGTGAAAAAAAAATTACAATACAGCAATGTGCAATTCAGGATATCAAGTTATGTGCTAACCCTGCTTTAAATGTGCAACATCCCTATGAGCTTTAGAACAATGTTAAGATTAAAGGTGATGCATGGACACGCTCCTGATTACAGTTTATAATGAACAACAAAACACCCTGAGACCCTCAAGCAGGGGGTCGCGCAAGTAGGGGTGAGTAAGGTCCCAAATCAAAAGTATCTCTGTTCCATAAACATATATATACCATCCTAACTGTAATTTGTGCTTTGTTACCTCTGACAAGGAGGTTACGTGATTGGTTTGGTTTGTCAGCTTATCTGTTTGACTGTTTGCAGGATTATTAAAAAATGTGAGGACTGAGAACATTTAGGCCTTGGACATGGTGAGGCCTTGGACATGGTGACAGGTGATTTCATTTGCATGTTTCTCTCTTGCAGACACACACACCTGAATCCTAAACTCCAGCACACTACAAAACGTTAGTGCTCATGTACATTTTGCTCTGACAAGTTCAGATTTCTTAAGCATTTTCACAATTGTATTGTATTGTTTTCTTTGTGAGGTTAATTCTGTACCTGAAATGAATTGTCACAGTTTGTTTGCTTGTCATCAAAAATAAATCAGTTGATCATATTCTAAGAGGTATTAAAAATACATGCATGGTCAAACGAGCAGTATGGAAATGTTCACTTTTAGATGAAGTGAGGAAAAAAAGACATCGCTCATCCATTGTGTGATGTGGTCATATTTTCACTCCACTGGCTTCCTGTCTCTTTCAGGATTGATTACAAAATCTCCCTACTCACCTATCAGTGCATCCATGGCAATGCCTCTCCCTACCTGAAAGACCTAGTCTCACCACAAAACCTCCTCACCCAACCTCCGCTCCGGAAACAAAACCTTCACCCTTCACCCCTCCAGGACCAGGCTGCGCGCCATGGGGGATCGAGCCTTGTGCTCAGCCGCTCCTCGCCTCTGGAAATTTTTTGTACTTTTTCTTCCACCGATGTTTTTTCTTTTTAAACCTTCTTTCATCTTGTTTCTACTCTGTAGCACTTTCAGATTGCTTTTAGCAATGAAAAGTACTCTATGAATGAAATGTATTATTATTATTATTATTATTATTATTATTGTCAGACTTGGTTGAGGTGCTGTAGGTTAAATAGTTCAAACTTAATGACAAAGAAAGCATCCGCACACTCAAATCCGTTTAATTGCAAAGTGACTGACTGAAGCAAGCACAGGCGGCGCCAGGGAGGGCTTGGGGGTGCTGAAGCTACCCCGTAGGATTAGTCGTGGGAGTTCACAGTTGAAAAGTAAATGAGGAATTTCATCGTGAGAAGTCTGTAACTTTGCAATATACATAACTTCTGCATTGGTTGAACTTGATTTAGACAATCCACGTAGGCACACAACAGTGAGATCCCTGCACAAGCACTTGATCAAAGGATAGATTACCAAAACAGGCAGAGTGAGGACGAGGAGGAGGAGGAAGAGGAAGAGGAGGAGGAGGAGGGAGCCCCGCTCACCTTCTCCTTCTCTCATTCACACACTTCAAACCCCATATGGCCACGTGCTTTAACGGCCAGGCTTGGCTCGTAACACTGCCCTGAGTTTGTAAATTTTGAAAGAGTGACAAGTACAAGATAGAAGGTAGCGTTGACCACCTGCTCACTGGCTACCATGCATTCTGTTGTTTACTAGACTGTTCTTCCTCTTTGTTTTGACCCGCGTTTAAATAACCTGGGCTACACGGTAATCTTGGTGTGAAAGAGGTACTACTGACACACATTCTGTGTCACTGCAGACAGGAACTGCTTTGCAGAATGGCACAATTGACTTTTTGGGTTGAAAAACCAAAGGACTTATGAAAGGAAAAATGTGCATAACCTTTTCAAGAGGGAAAGATCTTCATCATTGTTGTTTGGTGTGTCATTATAATGAATTACAATTTATTGTCAGCAAATGTGTGAGATTTTGGTGCCCTACGCTGCAGGAATGCCATACTGTCAATACAATCTTTCTATTGATCTTGTGTGCAGCAAAAAAAAACTTTAAATAGTTTTTGTCTTTGACAATGATGAAATTCAGAAGCAAAAACACAAATGAGTTCCAAGAGGATGCTAGTTAGTGTCCTATTCTAGTGGTGGTCTCAAGGGTGTGATTAACGTCTGCATGTGTGAGTGTAGGCCCCTGTGTATTTGGACCTTAGGGAATTTTCATCTCAGCAGACTTTATAGTTGTGTTATTATTAACATATTGTTCATTTTGTGGTTGAAGGACCTAATCGGTTAACAAATAATACATTGTCATTCTGATGACCTTGGTTACTGGCATAGAACACCCCTGAGCTCCTGTCTCCATAAGCTACATAAATATTATTCATACACAACTTAATGTCAAAAATGACAACATGATCAATTTCTTTGTTCTTCACCAACCTCCCATTAGTTGGCGATGGTAACACAATTTCTTCCCCCAGAGGTGGCCATGGCAGAATCTTGTGTAAGGGTGATTCCTTGTGACAAATTTGTCGATGGAACGAGTTTCCTTCTTGCTTGGTCCACCTTGGTGAAGGTTCTTTCAGAGGGAAGTATGACAAACCCCTCAATGATGTTCACTGCATCATCTGTTTTGGTCCATGTGCTACCGTTTCAAAGTGCATCTGTGAGTTCCAGTGATTTCAATTTGACCATGCTGTCTTCTGTCTGTGTCCAGCAAAACTGGATTCATTGTCACTGCCTGTAAAAGCATGCAACATTAGAAGGGCAGATGACATCTTTGGTCCGGGGCTCACAGCTATTTGACATTGCTGAATGCTCACATGCAGCTGGTAGTTGACTTATGGTTAACACAGCCAGACCACAAGATCAATGTCAACAGTTCGAATGAGTATCTGGTAGTCAAATGCCATCTGCCTATCAGCTTCTTCGTGGCTGTATGGGGGCCAGGATGTGGAGATCCTGCAGTAGCTGTGTGCTGTAGCTGTGTGCTTTCAACTTGAAAAAAGTTCTGCCAGTTTCCTTTCCAAGCTCGGCTCCTGCTGTGCATGCAGGGACTCGTCCCTGTAAGTAAGTAACACATGACACGTGCAGCTGAGATGAGATAATGTATATGGGCTGAATATCTGCTGGGCATATTCATCAAATGTCTTGGCCCCTGGTGACATAATCATCTGAATGATGACATGTCCATGAGGTAGAATCAGGAACCATGGCCCAAGTCAGACGCGCTTCTGGCCATGGTTGGTTCTCTTACTCAACAAAGTCTCCAGGGCATCATTGTATTCGTATTTTATCCACCAAGAACAGCTTTTCCTGGCATTGCTTCAATATCTACAGAAACTGGATTACTAATATTTAGTTTATTGATATAAATAATCTCTTAATTACCTACTTTCAGAACTAATCAAACTCCTACTACGAAAATGTAAAGCCAGAAGTCTTTACATTTCGTGTTTACTTGCCTTATACCTTGTTAAACACATGCTGTGCTGAGGGAGCGCTATTAAACACTGGGGGATTAACACTCCTTCCTCAGTATCAATTTAGATGCATGTTGGGATTTTGTTGAAATGAGGTTGATTACCCACGTGGGATTTAATCCTTTACCATTATTTCATTAATGATTCTTCTAATTAGATATCATGAGGTGAATGTTTGTTGCTGTTCATATACAGTATTTCCCCTATTTAATGTTAATCACTACATTAATTATAGTACAAAAGGTAAATATACTATGAAATAATAAAATACACAAAAACAAAGTTGAGAGACGTTTTTGTCAATTCGGCTGTTCCACCATCTGCCATCTCCATCACTTGGGAAAGATACTGGGAGAAGGCTGCTCTGCTTCTTGGAATGGAATCCAAGCAGGGCCATAGGGGACCGATATAAGCTCGGATGGGTTCGTTTTTCTATTTGCCATCACACTGTGAAATCAGTTTTGACATCATATTGATATATACATCAAGTTTGGGTCAAAACGTTTTTTGTATTTACGCTTTTAGGGACAAATTATGGATTCTTTCTGACTGATGACTAAACTGCCATTAGTGTGCTTAGAGAGGTAGGTTGGTTGATTGTTAGTGATCCACAGAGAATAAAAAGGATATGTCATCAATCCTTTTTTTATTCTAACACAACTAAGACATGCTCTGAGAATTCATAAATAGGTGAATCAGCTAATGAGTGAGCAGAGTCTTCCGCAGTACTGTTTGAGAAAGGTAATATTATTTTCTGTAGCCGCCTACAGCCTTACTCACTCATCATTGGTTTCAAGAATTCAAAGGTACATTTTGTCACACAAATGGGGAATGCATAGTGACATGCAATGTAGTGTATATTTTAAAGCTGTGCTAAAAGACAAATGCAAAAAATAAGAAAAGCTAATTTAATTCTATTAGGATATTTAAGTTTATACCTAATGTGTTATACATGTGCTACCATTTTTCTCCTTCATTGTGTTAAGGGATTTTCTGCTCCATCATGCCAGAGGGAAATCGCAGCATTGTGACAGAATTTGTCCTCACTGGATTCCCTGGACTTCATCCAGAGTACCAAGGTCTTGCCTCAGCAGTGTTGTTTTTGGTTTATTCCTTAACTCTGATAGGCAATGCTTCAATTATTATCTTATTTGCAACTGACAGCTGCCTTCACAAGACAATGTATTATATCGTTCTGAATCTCTGCGCTTGTGATATTCTCTTTAGCACAACTACTTTACCGAAGATCATCAGTAAGTATTGGTTTCAGTCGGGGGCCATGTCGTTCACTGCCTGTTTTGTCCAAATGTACTTTGTTCACTATTTTGGCACAGTGAATTCTTATATTCTTTTCCTGATGGCTTTAGATAGGTACTTGGCCATCTGCCATCCTCTCAGATATTCGCTTGTACTTAAAAAGTCCACTATCCTCATCCTCAGTATTACTGCATGGATTGTTGCCAGTGCAAGCCCTTTAATGTTAGTTATTAGGGCATATCCTCTTCCTTACTGTGCCTCAAACATAATCAATCACTGTTACTGTGATCATATCGGTATAACAATGCTAGCATGCACTGACCGAGCCCCTTATGGAACTCCTGCTTTTGTGTTGGCAATGGTTATGTTACTTGGGCCTCTGGCATTTATCATTTTCTCATATTGCAGCATAATTATAGCAGTTCTTAAGATCGCAAATGTACAAGGTCGCATAAAATCTCTGTCCACTTGTAGTACTCAACTGATTATAATCTTACTTTATTATTTACCCAGATGTTTGGTATATTTAGCTAGCAATGTTGGCATTACATTTAATGCTGATATGAGAATCCTAATTATCATGCTGTATAGCCTTTTCCCCCCCATGATCAATCCACTTATATATTGCTTACGAGCTAAAGACATGAGAGAAAGCTTGTGGAAAAAATTCAACAAAGGGACCTTTTCACAAAAAGCACAAGTTTCAGCTATTAATGACTGACAAACCAATGCATTATTCAATGTTTCTCTTTTTTTCAATTAGAGGTCTCAATCTGATAGAGCTGAATTTTTTTCTTAAAACATATTGATCAGGGACAAATTGAAAGCTAAAGCTTTTTTTCAAGATCCTAAGAGGGAAAGAGAAGATTTTTATCTCTCTATTAAAATGCATTAAATGAAAGCCATATGATTTATTTCCTTTTGACCTCAAGTGAAAACATGTAGTATTTCTCCAACTAATACACAAAATAAACAATGTCCCTCTGTCAAATAAGTAATTGTTATGAAGTGTCAACTCAATTAGGCCATTGTCTGTTTCATATACTTTATTGATTTTGAGGAATTTTGGAGATGTTCATATGTTTTATGTTCAGTTCAGAAATTAATGAACTGTAAATGATTATAATCAGAGAAATTTATTTTAAAGGCTTTTGAAATGCTATGTAGTTATAAGTTATAGATTAGAACAGCTGACAATGTCATCTCATTATCTTGTAAGTGATTGTTTAAACAGTATTGAATGATGCCTGGTTGCAAATAAAAACTTTTCACGATGAAAAAGTAAATTCTTTCTTCAAATGTAAAATATGTTCAAGCTGTTGCTGTTTCTCGTGCAACTTGTTACCTTTTCTTGTTTACACTTTCTTTATGGCTCCACGGTGGCGACAATATTACATTATTGGGTTGTTTATCCATCTCTCCTACTCTCGTGACCCACATGACTGTGACCTCCACAAAACCACATGTTTTTAGCCTGTTGAATGTGATATATCAGGAACTTTTCAAGGGTCTCCCTTTAAAATTATTGAATACATGGACTTTTACTCAAGGATGAACTGATTTGAATTTGGGGGTCAGAGGTCACTGTGACCTAACAATACACATTTGTGGCCTTGTGAACGTGTTGGATTCAAAGATGATCTGATTAAAATGTTGGTCAAAGTTCAAGATCACTGTGACTGCACAGAACCACTTGTTGGTCACACTTAGAATTGACATGCTGTTACACAGATATCTCAGTATTTGCAATTCATTGGTATAACAGCACAAGGCATTAATGCTAGGTTGCTAAAAGTTTCCAAAACCATATTAAATGTATTTTAATGTTGAGATTGAACAATGACAAAGCTGCAACTAATGAAGTATTTCACACTGTCAACAATTCTTATAATATCACTGTATATTAAATTCACAATATTTGTGCATCAAATTTATCCCAGCCACTCACCTGAGATTTCAAGCAACTTGTATTGTAGACTCTATATGCTGTTAAGGGCTAGTTCTGCACTTTAGTAGAGTAAAAATATATGAGAAATCTATGCAATATATACTGTGGAAACTAGAGCAGTATGTCGCTTAACGTGCACGTCTTTGGAGTATCAGCCTACTGTTCTTTCACACAAGCATCAAACCATGAGACCATGAACATATAAGTGGTGATTGATACGTTTGTGACTTAAAAGGAGGTCAAAGGGGTTGAGTTATACAGCTATTGTCACATACACATGCAGTTAGATTTTTTGTGTGGTTCTAAATAATGCGGTGAAATGAAATAACAAAAAAGCTGATGCGTTCTTTAGTTGAATTTTTCAACATATAACCAAGGTCCTCATCATCCTTTCACTTTAAACAGGAGCTTCGGGTTGCATCAAAAATAATTGTGCATTGGTAAGCAGACATGAGTATTTTAGAGGAAAAATTAAATAAGCTGACAGCGACTGTTTGGCAAATAAATGCAATACAAATATTTCTATATTATAAAAAAAAGACTCTGATTCATGTTATGATCTTTTGAGGATATGCAAGGTCAAACTTGATAAAAGGCTGATATCACCTGGCATCCAGGCATTATAAGGTGTTTCGGATACCTAACCTCACTCTCGAAGGTATAGCTTTTCTCAGACTGAATATGCAAGAGGATCTGAGTCATGAGATATGTTATTGCATGAGTGATTTTCACATTTAAAGTAACAATTTAAATGTGAGGATCAGTAACTTCTTTCATGTTGTTGGTAATGGCTCTTGATCGATTTATTGCAATATGTATTCCACTGCGTTATCCTGTCCTGATCACAAACAACACCATATCTGTGCTCTGTGGCGTTGCTTGGTTCATACCTCTTCCTTTAATGGTTGGTGTTGTACTCCATGCCCTTACTTTACCTTACTGTAAATCCAATATTATCGTTCAATGCTACTGCGACCACTTTTCTATAACAAGTCAGGCATGTGGTGAGGAAGTTAAAATGATTACAGTCACTTCTCTGTGTCTGGCCATGTTTTGTCTGTTGCTCCCTCTTGCATTCATCTTGTTTTCTTACATTTCCATCTTCCTGGTGATTTTGAAAATGTCAAATGCTGCTGGCCGCAAAAAAACATTATCAACTTGCACTCCACAAATATTTATCACATGTCTTTTTTACCTTCCCAGATGTTTTGTTTATGTAACTAATACTGTTGGATTTTCTTTCAGTTTCGATGTTCGCATTTTGTTGATATTGCTGTACAGTCCACGTAGGCACACAACAGTGAGATCTCTGCACAAGCACTTGATCAAAGGATAGATTACCAAAACAGGCAACTGCACCACAGCCCGAGACCCTCAGGGGACCTGAAAGCTCCAGTCAGTGTGGCAATCAGTTTGTGGCAATTTGATTGATTGCAAAACAGTTGTATTCACCACTTACCTAAATAGGATGGTTGAGGTGCTGTAGGTTAAATAGATCAAACTTAATGACAAAGAAAGCATCTGCACACTCAAATCCGTGCAATTGCAAAGTGACTGACTGAAGCAAGCACAGGCGGCGCCAGGGAGGGCTTGGGGGTGCTGTAGCTACCCCGTAGGATTCCCATAGCACCCCCTCAGCACCCCCACATTTCGATGCACAAAACATGATAGTGGAAATGAAAGGAAAATCATAATACAAACAGAAATCTGCAAATAATGATATTTTCTAAAGAAGCTACATTCCTCTCTTTTATGTGATAGGTGGGTGGTGGACAGTGTCCATCAAACACATATATAGGTTGTCAGGATATTAATGGTGGTGATCATCATTCATACTAATCCATTCATACCGCAGCACACAATTGTTTACAAGCACATTATAAAGTTCTCATAGATCTAGCCTCCTTAATTCATGTCCAAGTTCACCAGATTGATGGATTTAACTTTGAAATGTACAAACTGTTCTTCCGGCCGAGCATGCCCTCGGACCCCCCCAGGGTTCAATGAGTTTGAACATTGTTGGAAAGATTTGGTAATAATCTAAAGAGGTGTAAAGTGAGTAATGGATCATTTTTTACCCCCTTAACGTCAACGTGTGAAGACTTTATCAAAACCTGTAAATGAGACTGAGAGAGATGGTGAACCTGTCACCAACCACTTTCTCTCCCTCTCGTTCGCTAAACCAACTGGATTCTAAACTAAACTCAGAGCACCCTCACTGAAACGTCGAGCAACCCCATAGCACCAGCAAAAGAAAATCTCTGGCATTAAATCTGCAATTAAAAGTGCAATTAAAAGTAATTTGCCTTGAGTGGTTTTAGCACAACTATTGTCATGAACTATTTTACAACTGGCTCAGAGTAAACATTCAGAAAAGAATAAATAACCTGGCATGCTGCGTTAGGCTGGGTGAGTCAAAAATGGAGGAGGACAGTAGGTGGATATTGTTCCCCCACCACTTCCAGTCTAAATGCTGTGCGAAGCTAACAGACTGCATCCTCATGTTGAACAGATTGAAATGAGAGTGGTATTGGACTTCTCATCGAACTCTTAGCCAAGCGATAAAGTCATGGAGACAAACAACTCTTTCATGAGATCTTTACTAACTATGCACACTTCTGCTTCCGTCATCAAACATTACTTATCGCAAATACCACACGGAGAAGAACCTGCCGTCAACCACGTCATGTACCTCAGATCGTTCACTGTGTTTTCCATGACGTACGCACTTCAGCAAGTTACACATGGGAATGGGCTCCTCTGACCCTCTCACAACATGAGACCAATTCCTGCTGGGAGCGTTTATATTTAACTGTGAATTGCCTCAGATGTCAGAGTAGCGAACGGAGCCAGACCCCAGTCTTTCAGATTAAAAGAGAAGACACAGGATATGTGACATTCAGGGCAATGTTATCACTGTAATAGGTTGTATAATATCCTTTGGTTTACTAGATACGTGTTCTTTGATATTACTACTTCAATATTGCCAGTGAAGTGCTGTTTATTAAGCTGTCTTTTCTCATTTTACTTCCAGGCTTGTTTGGTATATGTAATTTTATTTCTTTTTTTAAAGTGATGAAAGTCACTAATATGACGAATATAAAAAACTTCATCATATTTGGATTCGCTGGACTTCCACCGGAGTTTTATGGACCAGTGTCTTTTCTTCTTCTCCTCGTTTTCCTCGCTATTGTGCTTGGAAACACTTTCATTTTAACTGTTATCATGTATGAGCGAACTCTTCACAAACCAACATATTTGATTTTTTTTCACCTCGCAATGACAGACATCTCTTTTGGCATCGTGACACTCCCTAAAATCATTGCCAGATATTGGTGGAATGACTTGATATCTTCATTTGGAACGTGCTTTGCACAAATGTACTTCGTCCATTCTTTGGGAGCTATTCATTCCTTAATTATGCTGATTATGGCTTTGGATCGTTTCGTTGCCACATGCTTTCCTTTCCGATATCCTGTTTTGATTACAAACAAAACTATTTCGATTGCTTGTATCCTGTGCTGGGCTTTTACATTCATGCGTATGTTGGGGATTGTGCTCCACGCCTTAACTTTGCCCTTCTGCAACCTAAATATCATCATGCATTGCTACTGTGATCATGTATCAGTTACTCAGCTGGGATGTGGTGAAAATGTTGTATATGTTGAAAGGGTTGCACTTGCAAATGCTTTGGTCACTCTCTTGGTTCCTTTAACATTCATCATCTCTTCTTACTTTTCTATCATCATAGCTACTCTGAAAATGTCTCATGCCGAAAGGAGCAACAAAGTCATGTCCACCTGTGGTCCTCAGATATTTATAACCTGCCTTTATTATGTGCCAAGATGTTTTGTTTACCTCTCTTCCAACTTGGGATTCGTTTTTAACAGCAATGCTCGTATTATCATTGCAATGATGTACAGCCTCATACCTGCTGCAGTTAATCCACTGATATACTGTCTGAAGACACAGGACATTAAAAAGGCTTTGACACAGAGACTTAGAAAATGGAAAGTAAGTACTGCCCACAAAATTAACCATAAGCATATTATGACGTAATTTTGTAGATTGTGGTTTTCATAAAGGTGCAATGTAATGTTTAAATATTCTATATTTATTAGTAGTTTCTTTTTTCCCATGTATTTATGTTTTTATTCTAATGAACATTGAAGATTAAAAGTGAGACAGAATAACAGGAGGAGCTGAGTAGACTTCACTTGCTATATAATGATTGTATATTGACTCAATCGAAGATCAAATCAACTCTTTTTGTGATATAAATCCACGTTGTACCTTGTTCAAGTTCTTGAAATGTAAAATTGTGATGGTCTGCACACTCAAATGAAAATAAAAATGTCTGTATGCACACACCATGAACGTATTCTGCAATGCATCATCAATTTTTCCTTGTCTTTGGTAGGTTTTGATTATTTTTCATTTATGGTTATTTATATATATCATGTTAGTTTAGGTTTCATACTCTATTTCCCACTGTTTAAAAAAAACAAGTCTTGTGATTGTTGATTTTTGAGAGCACTTCTAAAAAAATCACAATCTATAGAGTTTACCAAAGCACCTCTGAATGTAACATTGAATTTGTCCACTAGGTGGAGCCAAACCATGAGTGGATGTTAAAACAAAGTGAAGCAGATACATGTCCACTTACACCTTAAAGATGGAGACATCTTGAGGAGGTTTTGGTGGTCGTCATGAGTCTTGCAAGTGCCTTTGAATGATACTGAGTCAGCCACATCTCTACATTATATTTAAAAAACATTTATAATAATATCAGACACCCACTGAAAAAGATGTTCATCTCTTAAGGAACATTTCCCTTGCACATGTGAAATGCCCGGGTTTGGTTTAAAGTGTATATCTTTTATCATGTTTATGACGCATTTAAGAGCACAAAGGTCCCAGAAACGTGCAGCTGAGTTGTCAGACCACTGTGTTTAATCATTTGTTCAGTGAGTTTTCGAGAGCTATTACAATAGTTTTTCCTCTCACTTTACACAAGTACGACATACTGTTTCCTCATAGTCGACTCACCTCCATCGACAGCTGGCATCGCAGGGTGAAACTCTGGGACACGTGATTCTCCAGTCACACTGAGCAAATTACACACTTAAAAATAATCTGAATGTTGTGCAACCCTGTTAATGTGAAATGACACAAGGACTGTAGCCACTCTGTTGGTCTTGGGCAAAGTGTTTATCTTCCAAACGTTACAGATACAGAGACAACACCAGTCATGTAGAAAAATAAGTGACAAATGAATGATTAGGGAAACATTTCTCTCCAGCATAGTAGTTTTTTACATGGGAATTATACATTTAGGCATCATCACCAGATACACCCTCTGGTTGCTATGACGATCTCCGAAGAAAAGCAGCAGAAATTGACAAAAGTAAACATGAAAAGATCCAAAGTTTTGGTTGAAGTGAACTGTTCCAAAATAAGACGCGGGGTTTCCATGTCATTACGTTTTGATAGGTCATAGTGACGCATGTTTAATGGCCATCAAATCATTTCCTCTATGTCGCTTTGCATGTCGTAGCTGTGACTAGGTTGCATGGGTAGACCTGCAATATCTTCAAATACGGGCACATAGCTGCTAAAAGGAAGACGAATATTCAAAATACTTTCCCATTGCTCAAACGCACTGGGGGGAGCACTCTCGTCTTCATGCTGACCTGCAGTATAGAGACAGGTGTGTTTGAATAATGTGCTCACAGGCAAAATGTCTTGTTGTCTGAAGCTATGTGTTGAGAGGCTCGATTGTTCATGTCCACATCCTCTGGGGCTGATAACTGAGAGCTGTCCACAATCCGAACCCGAGAAGGTGAAAGTGCTGTCTGTTTCACTGTCAGACGAGACATCTACCGTCGTGGCCGAATTGTGTCCAGAAGTCAGGAAAACTTGATCGGGCCTTTTTTGCCTGAGAGGAGCATTTAGTTTACTGATTTCCTCAAAAGTGAGGCATTGCACAGGTTCTGGGAACTCTGGCTGTGGGCTTCTCTTCGGTGTACGCTGTGACTGCTCTGCATCAATCCTAGTAAACAACTGCTTGTTTTGTGAAGCCCTCCTCTGAGAGTTCGCGGGACTTTTGGCCCTCTCTCCTTTCCTAAATCCTGCTAACAGCCTCTTCAAATCACCACACCGCTTAGGATCAGCTTTCACACACTTGGTGCCGCACAAATGCTTGTGCCAGCTGAGCTTGACTGAGGCAGTGTCCGAGTGAAGTGCACTAGAGATGCTGCCGATCTCATGATACTCCAGCTCACTGTTTGGCTCCGGCTGAGTGGCATCACAGGACAACTCCACACCTGACCCCTGCTGATCGGCACTCACTGGGCCACGCTGTCTCTCTCCTTCTGCAGATGCAGCGTTCGTGAGCAGTTGGTTGTCATCCAAACAGACTGCCGCATTTTCTGTCCCTTGCTCTCTCTTCTGCGGCAAGCTGTCACTCTGACACATTGCATTGCGTCGCCTCAATCTACAAAGGACTACAAGCATTCCTATAATGACCAGGATGGAGATTATGGGAAGAATCACCGCCGTGAGCCACAGAGGCACTCTGCCCTGCGTCCCGGAGCACTGATTGTGACTTTCTCCTGGTGAGATGCAGATATCGCAGGCCTGGTCGGAGACATTATGCAGACAGATGCAGGACCTGTCCTGCACGGCAGGTCCACACCTCCACCGGGTTTGACATTGTCCAGAGAGACAAACCCTCCTGGCAGTGTCCCCCTCAGAGCAGGGTGAAGGGAGGCAGACGCCTGGAGAGATGCAGCTGGACTGCACAAGACTCCAGCTCGGCCAGACTTCCACCATCACACTGCGTCCGCTGGCAGGCAGAGTGTAACCGCTCACGTTGAGATACTGCACACATCCAGTGAACCCTGCCAAAAAAACACCTAGCCCATTTTTCATCTATAATTTACTCAAAGTGCGTAAAAAATACAAGTTGATCACGCACTGTAAATAAAGGTCACAGAGTGACCTACACAAGGAAGTTTATTATACATGTAGAGGGAAAGGACTGACTATAGCACAAACCATGACGATTAATTTCCACATACATTTAAAGAAACTAAATAAAAAAAGATGCAACAAGAAACTTTTTATTTTGCCTCTTAATTATTCTTGCTTAGAATATTTAGATCAAGCTTTGGCTTGTACAACTGCAAATATACTCCTTACTTATAGATGTATTTATCTTAAAACATGCTTTGTAAGATGACCATCAGTACAGAAGTTATATGTCTAAGATTTATTCATTGTCATAAGAAAAAGTTTGTTGTTTTTGTGGGCAGTGCTTACTTTCCAATTGTACATTTTTTGTTCACACCTTAAAATGAACAAAAAATATATATAATTTGTCAGTCATAATTGCTTTGAAACTCACCTGACTGCTGGAGCTTTGAATCACCTGTTAGAGCGGCACCAAGGATGATCTTTTCCACACGAGCAGGAGTGAGATCCACACTTCTGTCAGTGTTGTTCAAGACTGGTTTTCCATCCAGAGCAAGAATCACAGTCTGCCCATTGCCGTACAAGGTAAGGACATGCCAGACCCCGTCAGCCACTGGAGCGTCCACAGTGAACTCTGACACGTGTCCCGACAGCGTGTCTTCAGAGAGATACACGGGCTTTGTGTCTTTTATCTGAATGACGCAGAAAACACTAGCAGTATTACATTTCAACAATAAATACAAGATGAGTATATAAGTGCATTTCATACCTACCTTCAGCACGATATATCCTGTCTGTCCAATAACACACATTAATGCCCCACTGCCTTTTGTCTTAAACTTGATATTGATCACGGTTTGGTCTTTCTCGTTCCCCTCTCTTTTGTCATCCAGCAACTCTTTCAGCAGGAGGTCTCTCTTGAATCTCTCCTTGATGACATACTCTATGTAGTCGTTGCCTTTGAATCGCAATACAACTTCCTCTGATGTCTCTGTTCATAAAGGGGGAAAGTTCTTCACTCAAAACTATAATAAAAGTTATTTTTATTAAATACAAAATATAGACAATACTAGCAAAGGGTATGAAAGGGATTACATGAAGAGAGCAACCTACTTGTAAAACTTTTTTAAAGGCAAAGTATATGACATTTTATTTGGAAGTGCCCTAAAACGTTTCTAGCCGTATATTTTTTCATTTTTTATCATATTTGTGAAATTTAAATACATTTTTTTTTTTACCTTTGGCACAGTTGCTTCCAATAAAAGGGCCCTTGCACTCACAGAGATAGTCAGACCAGAGGTCATGGCACACACCTGCGTTTTTACATGGATCACCGTGACACGGGGACACTGTCGCTCGAGGACACCTTTATAAAAGAAAGATAAGTTACAAGACATGTGCAAATGTATACATATACGCAAATGTTATAAGCTTACCTATAAAGAATGTTGTATGTTGTGAGGGCCATTGAAGGTCTGAGCAGGATGCCATTTACATTAATGTTTCGAATACATCCAACAAAGTCATGGGTTTTTATCTGAGCAGGATGCAATGAAATAAATTCAATAGTCCTCAATCCTCCAATTGTCATATTGCTGCTGCCGACATCCAGGGTCCTGATGTATGTAAAGACATGGAGCGGTCATATGTTAAATATAGGGCTAAAAACCAAAATTGCGATAGTGGTAGTACATTTCACTGCTACTGTACCTCTCTGAGCTGCTGCCATCACTCTGTGAAAAGCAAAATCCATTGTTCTCAAAATCTGTGCAGTTGTCAACATGTAAAGAACCCATCTGCTCAAAGCAAACAGCGTTAGATCAGCTCTCATTTCCAACTTCAAAATGCTGTCTCGTCGACCTCGTGTTGGTGCTGACAAATTGTAAAACTCACGTTCCCAATCCTCCTGGCAGTGACACTGTGGAACCGTCCATCTGCCACTTGCTTGCTTGTCTGCAGTCTCACAGGTCCTGAGCCCAGGTCATAAGAGAGATGCATGGCTCCATCTAGTATCTCCAGTGCTAAGAACTCCCTGCTGGAGGATCCTCCAGGGTTGTAGAGGAGCAGGGAATGTCTCTCCACTGTCGCAATCTCGAGGGAGATTAAATTAGTCCTGCGGTCTAATGGGGGGAACTCCATAAAGGACAGCTCCTGGAAGCCATAACTATGCTCCTCACAGTGGACACCGCTGATTCCTAAAAAAAAAGAGATATAATAAACAGGTTTTTTTTCTGTTGTAGCTTGGAAATATTGTAATTTATTAAATAAATACACTCATTTACATCTTCCATGCAGAGAGCTACATAAGGAGATTAAAACCACTCTCATATTCTGTCAATTAAATTTCTTTGCTTGGTGTGGATATTCTAGCAAATTCCAAAAATAATCACACACAGTAATAACACATGATAAGTATGTATAAATAATATAAATGCAGTATAATTTGCTACTCAATGTGTTTTCATGGGGTGTCAGGCTTTGGTTCTCTCTGGACAGTATCAAGTAACTTGATTCTCTATTTTCTCTGAAACATTTTATATGAATTATTCTTACCAAAGGGACAATGACAAGAGAATCCTGTCTGGGAATTTGTACAGTTGCCCAGGACACAGGGGGTTGATCTGCAGTGGTCAATGAACTGCTCACACATTTCTCCTGGAAAAAAAGCAAATAAAGGTTAAACTTTGAAGATATTCTGGCCTCATACTCAGGCAGAAAAATGTGAATTCTCAAAAAGAATATAGCAAAATCAACCTTCGAATCCAGGCACACAGTGACAGTAATATCCATCCTCTTTGGGCATACAAGTTCCTCCGTTCTGGCACTTCACCCTCAGGCATTCATCTGTATCAGTAGAGCACATGGAGCCAGAAAAGCCGCTCTGACAATGACAGTAGAAACTTCCTGCAGTATTCACACACGTGCCTTCATTCTCACAGAAATTCACCTCGCATTCGTCAATGTCGCCTTCGCACAGTGTCCCGGTGAAGCCGCTGGGACAGGTACAATTAAAAAGCTCTTTCTGGGGTGACACTAAGATGACGCCCAGGCTTTCCAGGACAGCAACGTCCTGGCTGATGTAAATGTTTATGTTGCACACTGCCCCGTTCTGACAAGGGCGGGTGAGACATGGATCGCCGGTGATGTGAGATATCGTCACATTACTCTGAGACTCCAGTAATTTCTTGTGTCCAGCGGATATACCGCTCGCTACCTCCCTGCTCAGATATTCACCGTTGTAATTTTTGACCGCAGTCAACAGGAGGATTTCACTGCCAATCGGTTTGACTCCAAATACATGAGTCTTGGAGGCCTGTAGGTTGAACAGACTGTCCAGAGCTTTGACAAACCTCAAATACTTGTTTGACAAGAACTCTTCCATTGAGGATGATGATATGAAGAATAGTATACAACTGTCTATAGAAGCATTTGTGAAGCCTTTGTATTTTACGTAGATGCTGTTGTTTACTGGGAAGTGGCGCTGGTCCGTAGCTTCGATTGTGATATTAAATGTAGCCTCACCTTGAAAAGCAGACGACCACAGCTCACACGTACCATTGGGTATCGTGAACATGTTCAGTGACCCGCTTTTGATACCACAGTTAAATGTGTCGGACTCGTCCTGATCCTCTGGGTGGACGTTCCCGATCATGCCTCCTTGGAAAGAACTGCCAAAATATTTGACCTCGATGAAGATATTCCGAGGCAGAGGAGGGTTGTCATTCTCGTCCACAATCCTGACGTGGAACATTGTTGTGGATGACAGTGCAGGAATCCCTGCATCTCTAACAGCCAACAGAACGCGATATGCAGAGATCTGCTCCCTGTCAGTGGGCCTTGTGGTGAATAAAACTCCATCGGGAGTCAGTGAGAAAGCGCTATCTGTTGAAGGGTTTACCAGCCAGTAAGTGAAAGGTCCCTGGTTCAGCGGCAAATCTGAGTCAGATGCATTCAACCTGGCTACTATGGTGCCTTGAGGCTGATTTTCCTTCACTTGAGCCTCAGTCGATGTGAGTTTGGGAGTGTTGTCGTTAACGTCATCAACAGTCACAATGACGTTACTAGTTCCAGTGGCTGGTGGAGAGCCATCATCAGTGGCTGTAACAGTCAGGTTATAAACTGCCCACAGTTCTCGGTCAAGTGGAGAATTTACCGTAACAACACCACTGAGCGGATCAACAGAAAAAGACAAGTTGGTGTTTCCACTTTCGATGCTGAAGAAGAAATGACTCCAGTCCAGGATGGAGTCCTGATCAAGGGCACTCACAGTCGTCACTGACGTCCCAATCGGGCTGTCCTCTGTCACGTTCACCATATAAAGTGCAGAGGTGAACATGGGCGCATCGTTTGTGTCGATCACACTGATGTGGACCAAAGTTTCATCTACATCCATACCAGTAATGACTCCAGAGTTCTTTGCCAGAACTTTCAAATCTATGTGACTGTTGCCTTGTTTCCTCAAAGTGCCAGTTGTGTGAATCTCTCCAGAAAGTTTGTGAATTTCAAAGTCCATGTACTTATTTCGTCCAAACATCAGGTAAAACACCTGACCCTCAGAGCCTTGGTCCTCATCTGTGGCTGTTACTTTTCCTATCATAGTTCCGACGGGCACATTTTTAAATACCAAAAAGTGAAACTCTTTTTCTGTGAACGCAGGCGTGAACTCATTGACGTCAGAGATTTGGATGACAACATGAGCCAAAGTAAATAAATTATGACCAGCAACATTTGAAGCTTTGATTGTAACATCATAGATCTGCTCTCGCTCATAATCAAACACATCCAAAGTGGTGATTGTGCCATTTCTTGAGTCAATGGCAAATTTATCCACATGACCGGCAATAAGAGTGTAGGTTATTTGTCCATTTTCACCTGAATCAGCATCAGTGGCCCTCACATGTGTGACATCTGTTCCAACTCCAGAGTTTTCAGGCACTGATGTGAGATACTCGGAGGACGAAAAGACTGGCGGGTTGTCATTCACATCCGTAACCACCACGGTGACATTTAACATGCTTTTTTTAGAGACCCAGCCGCCATCCATGGCTTTGATTCGAAGATGATAATCAGGTACTTCTTCAAAGTCAAGCTCTCTGATAAGTGTTAGCAGCCCAGAGGCTTCTCCTACAGAGAATGGTAACAATAGACTTTCTGGGATAATGTGGTACATGATGGCCCCATTGAGACCAGAGTCCCTATCTTCTGCTAGAACTCTCCCAATTACTGATCCTACGGGCACGTCCTCGGGGACAGAGAAAGTGACATGTGGCTCTCTGAAGCTCGGAGAATATTGGTTCCTCCCAGTAATTTCAAAAGTGATCTCAGACTGTGAAGATAAAGACGGGGTGCCCTGGTCTTCTGCCACAACTATTAAAGTGAGATATGAATTTACGCTCTCTGTTAAACTTCTCTTTAACTTTACTTTTCCGTTGTCAGCTTCGATCCAGAAGAAATCGGATGCATTGCCTCCATTCAAAACATAGAGAATATTGGTACTGCCATTACTGTCCATGTCTATTGCTGTAAACTGGACCACCTCAGTTCCCAGTGCTAAATGATACGGGATTGCAATCAGAGGCTGAAAAGCCAGAAACATTGGTGCATAGTGGTTATATGGCTCTAATCTTATAGTGACTGAGGTGTTACTGTGCAGGGGAGAACTGCCACAATCAAAAGCAATCACTGTAAATTGGTAGATTTCAAAAGCAGAATTCTTTAAAGTCAATGGCTGCTTGGTATAGATTGCACCAATGGAAGCGTCTACCCAAAACTCATCATTTGGAGATTCAATAACATATAAAACCTCACCGCTTTGCCCAATGTCTGCATCTGTAGCATGAACCTGAACGACAAAAAGCTCTGTGTCGTTTGTTTCGGGGAGGACAGCATTGTAAGACTGACTAGAAAATACTGGTCTATTATCGTTAACATCTGTAATGACTATAGTGACATCCGTGCTTATGCTCAGTGCGGAATCATTCGCATTTACTTTCAGGACATAATTATCCTGTGTCTCCCTGTCCAGAAGTCGTTTCACTGTGATGCGCCCAGTGGTAAATTCAATACTAAATGGCATATCATCACTTTGGTCATTTATGGAGTAATTAATAACTGCATTGGGACCAGCATCATCGTCAGTTGAGTCGACTTGTATTATTGTGTGTCCAACAGGAGCATCCTCCGGCACTTCTGTGAGAAAAATCTGAGAAAAACGAGGTGGGTTGTCATCGCTGTCTAAAACAGCGATGACAACAGTTGCTCTGTTTTTATGAGGAGGATTTTCCAGCTCTGTGGCTTCAACGGTCAAAAAGAATTCAGGGATTTCTTCTCTGTCTAAACTTGCAGTGGTGCTCAATACACCATTTTCACTGCCAATTGTGAAAAAATGATCAGTGTTTCCATCTGTTATGTTGTACCGCACTGTGCTGTAACTGCCAGAGTCGGCATCAGTGGCAAGAACTTCACAAACCCAGGATGGAGGCATGTTCTCAAAAATCTGACACCTGTACTCAGCTTGAGTGAACTGTGGGAAGTTATCGTTTACATCGCTGATGTTTATGTGAATTTCTGCAAATGATGAGAAGGGAGGTGAGCCGGAATCTCTGGCTTCTACTAGCAAAGTAAAATCCCTATTGCTCTCGTAATCCAGAGAGTTCTCCACTGTCAGGGCTCCACTTAATGGCTCCACATGAAACGCGTCTTGAAGGTTTCCAGAAGTGAGATAAAAAGAGACAGGTTCCGCTCTGACGCTCATAGCAGTGACCACGGCCACTAATGTTCCCCCTGGCTCGTCCTCGGAGAGGGAATAGTTCAGAACTTCCACATTCATCACTGGAAAGTCTGAGATATTTTGAAACCTGACACTCACTGTGGCGGTGTCAAATTTAGGATTTTCTCCAGCATCTTCCACGTGTATGTTGACAACGATATCCTCTGTTCTGCACAGAGCTCTTGAAGTGAACACGGTGCCATGCTGTGGATCAATGGAAAACAGATCTGAACTCGGTCCGTATAATGAATAATGCAGTCCTGCGTTCATCTCAGTGTCTTGATCTGTTGCACTTACTGCACAAACAACCGAGCCTGCAATGAAGACAAATAAAACGCAAAACATAAACAAAATGGAACTTGTCTTATTGAAGATGAAATATGTAACTGCTGAGTGGATATAAAATATTTCACCTGCAGCCATTTCGGTGGGCACATGGGCCACATAGGGGCTGTTTGTGAACTTGGGCCAGTGGTCGTTGATATCTCCAATGAGCACAGTGACAAGCACTGAGCTCGACAGAGGCTGAGTAGGATGTTTATCACTGCTAATCACTGTCAACCTGTAAATGGCAACTGTCTCCCTGTCCAGCTCATTGGTTGTGAGCAGCTCTCCAGATGTTTCTTCAATGGCAAAAGGTACACCAGAGTTATCCATGAAATACCTGATGGAAAATATACCATATTCTCTCAGTGTATTGCACTACAATATGGGTTTTATTTATTTTCCCAAAGCACCTTGATCTCAAGTCCTTTTTATTTTATTTTTTTACCTTGTTTCCCCGCTGACACCCGCGTCAATATCAGACGCCATTATCATGGCAAACACCGTGCCTGGGGGACTGTCCTCGTACACTATGGTGTTGTAGACTTCCTCTGTAAACTCTGGGTGGTTATCGTTGATGTCATCCACTATGACGTGTACAGTAAGAGTGCCTGTCAAAGGAGGCAATCCTTCAAATGACAAGGTGACACACATTATCAAAATGTTTCGATGACAGTTCAGAAAAAAAAGAGGTAATTATATCCATAGACAATTAGTTTAAGTTTCGAGTTTAACTTGGACTTGAATTACCTGAATCGACAGCGATAATGCTGATGATGTATAGTGATTCCTTCTCTCTGTCCAGGCTGTGCAAAATTTGAAAAGTGCCATTGGGAGTGGTGGAGAACAAACCATCACTATTTCCATTCTGTATGAAATAAGTAATCTGGCTGTTTACCCCTAAATCTTCATCCAAAGCTGAGAGCTGCAGTCAAAAAAGACATAATTTCTTTTAGTAATTAACATCAAAAGTATGGAAAAATTCACAATATTCACTTGACTCTTTTCCGAGGCCCAGGACCCAGCACCTGGTGTGTTAGCTGAGAGGGGTCCTCCTCGTTCTCCGCGACGTGTATGACGAGTGTTTCAGGAGAGAACTGGGGCGCAAAGTCGTTGGCATCCAACACTGTGACTCGGACAGCAGCAGTGGCAGATCTGGGTATGTTACCCTGATCTACAACGGCTATGATTAAGTTGTAGTTAGACTCCCTCTCTCTGTCCAGTTCATCCATGACCGTTATGACACCTCGAACCGTGTCCACCACAAACGGACTCGCCTGGCTCAGCGAGTACCGCACTTGTCCGTTTGGCCCGATGTCTTGATCGTGAGCCTGAACCTGCAGCAAGCTCGTTCCTCTGGGGATATCTTCCCTCACTGTCAGACTGTAGGTGCCTTGTAGGAACTCAGGGTCATGGTCATTTGCATCTTCAACATGCACCGTGAGATTCATAGAGGTCGCCAACCTGGGTGAGCCTCTATCAGTGGCTGTTACAGTAATAGTCAGAATATCTACCTGTTCTCTATCCAATGTCTCCTCCAGGTACATTTTCCCACTTGTGTCATTGATGCTGAACGTGCCACTAGAAGTGTTGTTTAAATAATAGAAGATGTCCCCATTGGATCCAGCGTCCTCATCCACAGCACGTACAGTCATCACAACAGAGTGAAGTGCAGCGTCTTCTGCTATACTCACACTTTTGGCTGACACAAACAATGGAGCATTGTCATTGACGTCGTCAACCAGCACAACAACGCGTGCTGTGCCGGTGAGCCGTAGAGACTCGGGCTCGACGCAGTCACTAGCCGTCACGGTCAGATTGTAGGAGGATTGTCTCTCTCTGTCTAGCTCTTTGCTCAGGCACAAACTGCGGGCTGAACTGATGAAGAACACCGTCTCTTCATCTCCATCCAGCACCTTCAGTTTCAACTCTCCATTGTCTCCTGGCAGAGAGGAAAAGACAACGAATGATGTCATTACAAATGATGGAACGCACTTATCATTGTGGCTGTGTATTACATCTATACACTGCATAAATCAAGGAACAAACGTTTGCAGTTTACACTTTGACATGCTTCTAACCAAAAATTAGATTTTCAGGCAACATTTATGGCACGACACAATCAAATCAATAGCTAAATACAAAGATAAAAAAGATGAATGTCTCAATTTGACTTGCCAAATGTCGCATGCACAGCCAAAGAATGTGTGAATGTTCATTCTCCCTTTTTACACTCAAGGACAAACTGGACGGGCAAAATTAACTTACAGGTCAATACAATTGATGGGGTAACATTATTCACTCCATTATGTATTGCTATGACAAACTGAAACGCATGGATGAGGCTGATACTTGCAATAGGATCTCATTAGCTTTGGCTGAAATATGAAATGTGTATTTGACCCTCATTAATTGCATAGACCCGTAAATCCATCTATGGAGGAGAAGGTCTGAAATGAAAAAAAAAGGGTGATAATGGACAAATCCTATATCTTCAGTACTGTACCTGTGCACTAAGTGTTAAGTATGAATACACTTTAGTATATTAAGCAATTCATGAATTGTTCATGGTGGATTATCTCAATACTAAACACTAAAAGAACACAAATGCTGTTCGTGCTTGTAGCAAGGCCTGTTCTATGGTCATGTCAATTTGAGGAGCAGTTCCCAAACCTCTGTGTTTTTTCTTTTTCTTTAGTGTGGGAGGAAACACAACTGAACATTTAAAAACCTTAAAACCACAACTCTCCGCAGTGCACTTACCATCATCTTTATCGGACACATTCAATGACAGGAAGCAAGTGCCAACCTGTGTGTCTTCACGCAGTGACGCAGAAAGGGTATCCCTGCTGAAAACAGGGGGGTTGTCGTTCACGTTCAACACACTGAAGTACACCCTGACACTGAATACCTGCAAATCCCCCCGCTGCACCACCACGGTGAGAATGTAGAATCTTTGTGCTTCGAAATCCAGGCTGCGGGATAATAGGAACTCCCCCGAGAGGGGGCTGAGGAGGAACAAGCTCTCTCCGTCATCCTCCTGCACTGAATACATGATAGGCGTGAGACTCTCAAACGCTGTTTCCACCTTTCCCACAACTGTTCCTGTCAACACATTGAATAATTATCATTACTGGGTGGTCAACTGACTGTGGAGTGACAAGAAAACATTTGGAAACGTTATTGAACACCGAAGGACCTTCACAATAACAGAAAAGATTATTGACAGATCGTCACTTCCAAGAAGTCAAATTCTACTATTTCAAACACTGCACTTTAATACTCCAAATGAACTGTTGTCATCAACATTATTGTGTATTTGTGCCTCACTATTATAAGGAAGGCCTCCCTGCACAGGCCACACACCTGGTACTGTGTCTTCTTTCACTTCAAATGAATAAACACTTTTGGAGAAAGCCATCTGTGTTTGCCATCTGTTACGAGAGTGTAAGCTGGATGTGCCATGCTTGGGCACGGCGTCGACAGATGTGTGATACCAGGAGGGAAGCATATGCTGCCCTGAGACGATATCTGCAAACTGCGTATCATTGCTCATGTTCACTGAATTTCCAGCTAAAGGTTCATGAGAGGATGCAATATTAAAGACCTATGGAACAACAGAGAAAATAAATAAATTACTGTTCCCATTTGGAGTGAAAAATACATAAATAGAAAACCTTTTAAGCATCTAAATGCACTTTAAAATCACAAATGTCATTTAATTAGATAGGGGTTAATATGGATCCAATCATTATTGCAACATCTGAACCAACAAGCCAACTTACCAAAAACTGGACCATCAAAATTACACATTTTCTCCATTGTCCCGTAGAGTCCATTGTAAAGTTTACTTCCAAAGTGCTTTAGTCACAACTGTACAATCATGTCCAAGACAAAAGATCCTGAGCAAAACAAAACAGACATGGCATTAAAGAAGTGAAGTTGTGGAAACTGCCCAGCATCGCCTCCACGCAAGACCCACAAATGAAAAACTATAAAAGCTGTATCCATAGAGATTAATCAGCTTGTAATCCTGACTGAAACGCCCCTTTGACATCACTCCACACAAAAAGAAGTTCTCTTCAGACTCCAACATGCCCCAGAATGAAAGATTGTTGTTACATGTATTTTAAAAGAGAAGATGCCCCATAATCAATTAATTCATTATTTAATCCAACATGCCCCTATTTTCTCTATAAAATGAAGCCAATCCCAGGAAGAAGAAAAAAAGAGCAAAATATAACTTACTCTGCTTTGCTGAATCTGTCTGTTTCATATTCTCTCCATGGATTTTGCTGTTGAGGTTCCTCTGTGTGGAGACGAAATGAACTCTTTGAACAGTTGCCTGCAGTAAGGTCTCCGACAGAGAGCCTTCCTAGCTGCATGTCTGATGGAGGATCCATTCAGAGACAGAGGCATTCATTGCACGGGCTGAAAGGAGAGAAAAGATTCGGGGGGGGACTGGTGCTCTGAATCACTGGTCTGAAATGACAGCTGACGTGTCAAAGAAAATATCACACTGTTAGGGAGATCGAAAATCTGACTTTGACCATGATAAGCAGGGCCAAATATTCTAATAAATGTATATCTGTTATTCAAGATTAAGTTACCGCTTCTTATTTGATGTTCTTTGTATGGTAAAGGGAAACACTGCTGACAACAGTGGACATAGTAAACCCCATTTAAGTGGCCGCGAGGCCACCGTGACTGTGAGACTGTCTCCAATTACAGGTAAAAGGAAATCTATCCCCCCAAAGGACCACAAAGGATTTCTACCTGCACTCAGTAGGGAAGGAAACACAAAAGGACTTTTCACCAGAAACTTTGGTGAAGTAGGTGGATGACACTTAAGTTTACGTTTTGGATGTGATGTGATAATAGCCAACATATAGCATTCATCCAGCTTGAGTTACCAAAAGCTGTACTACTTCTGCCATATGCCTATTTGTCCTGGTGAAGTGTGCATTCCTTCAAAATGAACCTATAATATGGTGTATAGTTATATAAATGACATTCAGGGACAAACAATTCACAATGCAGTCTGTTGGGTACAAATCTAAATTACAAAAAACACTAATGGAAACAACCTTACCTGAAACAGAATTTAAGGGATTATCAGGAAAGTACATAACCGTTTAGGTAAATTCTCATTAGCTATAGAAACACAGGTTTCATCCCAGGAGGGAAAGACTTTTTTTTTTACTAGTTTTATTGCTCTTCATAAGATGATATATGTATATAATTTTTGGTAAAATGGGCTGTTTCCTGGACAAATGACACGCAGCATAACAGAAGACAAAGTTCGTCATTTACAATCAAACCTTTGTAAAGTTATGTTCATGTCTTTGTTGTTTTAGTTTAGTAGGTCCTGTGGACTGAGAAAAATGATGTGGGCATAAGAGTATGAATAAACAAGTTTGAACTTTTTACCACATATACTTGAAGAACTGCCTTTGTCATGGCGCCACCTTCTGGATTGAGGTTATTAAAACTATCATAACAATCAACCTGAATATTGTCAAGGCAATATGAGGAATAACAAAAAGCAGGACTCAAGATGGGATCGTACTCAGTCAGATAACACACATACACAAATAAATGTTCCCTTGTAAATCTAAAAATCCTCCGGGGCACTGATTCTCTAACATTTTCAAAATCAGTTACTTGATTCCAGAACTACCTTAAGACATTTATATAATTTCCTGTTGCCAATTTCTTGTCTGGTAAACATTTCATTCAATCAAAAATGTGCAGTTAATCGAGAGGCTCCAGATATTTACAATGCATCAGAAACGAGGGAAAGTTAGTTTAATGAGTAATTTCAGGTTAAAACAAGTCACTTCTAAATGAAAAAAAAGCCTACTTCATTAACAACACGTGCTCCATGTTGGATCTAAAATAACTGGCTAAACTGACTAAAATTGAAGAAAAGGAAAACGCACAAACTTCTTAAAAAAAAAAAAAGACCTTTATTTAAGACATTCTTGAATGTCGACAGCTGCATTTGATATTAGAGTGGTATCCAAAGAACAATAAAAAGACGTTGGGACAGCACATAAAAATATATTTTCCAAAATAAAGAAAAAAAATACACTACCAACTCAGAAATCTCATTTTTGAGTTGAAACACCTAGTTACTTTCAGAACAATTTGTAGTCCTCCTAAATTGTTACATATGGCAGGGATAAAGAACTACCACTAGAAAAAGTTTAACTGAAGATATGTAGCGTTAACTTTACAAAAAAGAAAAGGAAAAAGGAGCATAAGACTGTACATCTTAAAAACATTAAATATACACATGTTCTTGTTCAATATGTCTTTCTGTTTCAAGATGGTGAATTGAGTATATAAGCGTTATATGGCATAAAGAAAACTTCAGGTCCCATCCCTGTGCGGTCTACTCGTCGTCGTCATCGTCGTCATCATCATCGTCGTCGTCATCTCCCTCCTCATCATCGTCGTCGTCATCGTCTGCTGCTGCAGCTGCTGCGGAGTCCACTTTGCCCTTTGTGCGGTAAGCGATAATATCCTATGGAAAGCATGAGAAATGTGTTGTACTTGCCACTGAGAAACTACATTTTTTCATTATTCCGAAGTCAGATCCACTAAACAATAAAATAAAAGTTCACCTTGTCGTATTTCTCCTTCAACTTGGCAGCCTTCTTCTCATACGGCTGCTTGTCCTCTGCAGATAAGCCGTTCCACATCTCTCCCAACTTTTTTGCTGTGCTCCCGATGGAAAGTCCAGGGTGCTCACCTTTGACCTTGGAGCGAAAGTCCGCACAGAACAGAAAGAATGCAGACCTGTGGGGGGGAAAAAAAGATTTATGTTATAACTCTTATAATCCACTTAGCCTGTATTATCAAAAAGGTAAGGTATTAGTGTGTAGCAGGGTGATCATGGCACATACGGTGGTCTCTTGGGGGCATTTGGGTCCTTGAATCGCTTATTCTTCTGGCCCTTGGGGGGAATATAATGCTTCATTTCCCCCTCATAGCGCACCTTGTCTAGTTTGGCCATGTCTTCAAACTTGCCTTTCTCTTTCTGTGACATTGTCTATGGGGACACATGCACAGCTTTAAACAAACTAGATGATTTACGCAGCTTGAAGGGATTAAAAAATTTTTTTTTATTAAATATTTGAAAATAAAAAAAATAAAATATAAATATATTTTACCTTCCACCGCTCGGAGCATTTCTTGGAGAACTCTGAAAAGTTGACACTGGCTTCAGGGTGTTTCTTCTTGTGCTCCTCTCTGCACGTTTGCACAAAGTAGGCATATGAGGACATTTTGCCCTTCGGCTTCTTCAGATCCTTCCCCATCTTCGCTTACTGATCAGAAAGGGAGAGAAAGGGAAAAGTGTATATTTTGAGTGAAATGTGTCCAAATCCATTTCTAGATGGTGGCACTGGGAATCTGTCCACATCCCCCCAGTCCACTGTCTCTCTCCTTCTTTGTCAGTCCCAGCTATTGTTTAAACTGGGCGGGGGGAGGGAGGGGGGTCTGGAGTGACTGATGAGCCATTGTATGAAGAGGCCAACATGATGCTTCTTATATTAATACACTCAAACTCATCGGTGTTACTGGCGCTTTCCTCCCCACGTCCATCCAAACGCAGAAATGATACAGATCTCGAAAATCAGCAAAGGCCGTCATGTCACCTGGCAGCGCCTCGTCGATGTAGCATGTAGCTAACCGGCTCGAGCATTAATACATTAGCATTACTCGCCTCGGGCGCCTTTGATTGTGCGCTGGCTGTTAGCCATTGTGGCTCCCACTTCGCTTTGTGTCCTGTGGCTTCCAGCGAGGCTAGGTGGCTAGCTGGCTAGCTGCCGCGGGCTAGTATGCTACAGAGCTCATTTCATGAGACGGATTATTAAAATGGCTGATTACGCTGCTAACAATGGTTAGCGGGACGATCACACACCCACCGGCCTAGGATTTTTTTTTTTTTTTTTTTTTTTCTTTAAACCTCGAAGGCCTCTCTGAAATATTGGATTTAAAAGTTTCGGCCAGAGTGGAGGTGATCATCCGAGAAAGATGCTCCATCTGCTCCGCCGGAGCCGGGCTGCCTCAGCACCAGTCAGCGGGGTTAACACGGACATACGCCTGCTGGCTAGCGTTAGCTCCGCCGATAGCAACGCGAGCGGAGAGGCCACCATTGTCAAGACTCGCGCAGCGCAGCTAGCGGCTAGCCCCGCAGAACGCGCTGCGCTCCCCCGCGCACAGTCACCTCGGCTCCCGTCAACGCGGGGCGGAGCGGCCCTGTGTTTCCGGCGGCCTACATTCACAACCGCGGCCACCCGTCATGGTCGTGTGGCCGACGTTAGCGAGACGGCGTGGGACCAGCGCAGATGCTCGTCGCCGTGTGAGCGTCATCCCGCCCGGCTCGGTCGTGCAACTCAAACACGCACAACAGCGACGCAAACCGTGCGAAACGCATCGCAGCGCGCGGCTTCGTCCGCGACACGCACGCACGCACTCCGCGAGTGAGTGGACCCGCGCGGTGCTCACCGATCACAAAGCGATATACGAGGCCAGCTGCGCGTCGGTACGTCTCAGGCAACGGGTCGGAAAGGCACCGTCAGTGCGCGGTCTCCGGGCTGTGAGGGAGGACGCCTCCGTCCGTGTTTATCTCCGTGTGTTGCGCTCCGGCTGGTCGGACATTGGCTGCCGCGAATCCCCCCTCGGACCCTCTCATTGGACGCGGCGCGGCCCCTCGCTGCCGGCTGCGGGGTTGGTTGTCCGCCGACACGAGGGGGAGGCGACGGCGCTAAACTTTGAATGACAAACCGCCAGTTGGCTCCGACTCGAGCGGACAGGACAGACACGCGGAAGTGGCGCGAGCGCAGAGCTGCCTCCACTGAAGGAAGTGTGATGAAGTGTCCATCGTCAGTGTGCACACACGTTAAAGTAAGTAGAGCAAGTATCAAATGCCTGCGGCTTGTTGAGAGGGCCTTCGTGTTATTTTGCCTGCATGGGATCATGTAGAATTATCATTAATTGTATATGAATTTGTCAACAGGAGCTAATTCTATTATTTTTTTTCCAATACGTTTTTAAATTTGGCATAATAATGTAGAGCTGCAAGAGTTAATCGATTATGAATCGGCAACTTTTTTGACAGTCGACTAATCGGTTCAAGTAGTTTTTATGGAGAGAAAAAAGTCAACATTTTCTGATTTCAGCTTCTTAAATGAAAAGTAAACATATGTCGTGTGTGGACAAAACAAAACATCATCTTGGAGTTTTGGGAAACAGCATTGGCATTTTTCACCATTTAATAGCATTTTATGGACCAAACAACGATTAATCGAGCTGATAATCGACAGATTAATCAATTATGAAAACAATCGTTAGATGTGGCCCTATAATAGTGGCAAAAGAAACAAAGCAAAAAAAGGTCACATCTATCTAAATTAGATGTAACGAAGTCATATCATTAAAGATATGCTAATGTGATATGGAAAACTTATGAATATATATTTTGTATTATTCTCTTCAAGAAGATGTCGTAATCAGAAAGGTGTTGTACTGCAATTGATATGCTTTGTTTTTTGTGCGAGACAAAACAAATTAAGAACAAAGTACTGTAAGTTAAGTAAGTACAAGGGGAAACAACAAACAATAAAATAAATGCATACAAATAAAAGTAAGTGCAATCTGTCACTGAGAGCAGCTGCACAAGTTGTGCAGGAGGCAATGTGTGTATGATTTAACCCTAATTAGGAGAATCCCCAGTATCTTATTTGAAATATACCTGTGCTTGTAAGATGTCAGAAAAAAGATAAAAGAAGTTTGAAATAAAGGAGCTGACAGGTTGCACTTATATAATGTTTAGTTGTTAGATATACGGTAATACATCAGTTTATTAGAAGATCCCATGTTTTTATTTAAAAATCTTAATCTGCACAGTAATTATAACTTTCAAATTAAGGCAGAGGTGTAAAAGGTACAAAATTTCTCTCTGAAAAGTTATGGGTTATATCGTAAAATTGAATTTAGTCATTAAATGTACTCAGTTTCTTTTCACCATCTGTAACAGATATAAATTTGGCCTCTCTGGCCATGTTAAATTTTTAATACAAAATTCCCCCTGCTGAGCAGCTCACAGCGGCCATTCGAGTGTTGTGGGTCTCCATAACCACAGCGCCTAGAAATATCCTGCTGGGATCCACTCTGCCTCAGTAGAGATTACAACCTATACCTAAAAGTCAAACTTTACAACCGTTGTAAACACACTGGCTCAAATTTAAGATCCAGTCCTCAATTAACTTTAGCAAGACATTCACGAGGTGAACAATCATCTGGCAGTGGAGATGGGAAGGTTTTCATTACACTGAAATCCACTGTGACACAACACAGTGGTCACCAATGGCAGCCAAAGGTAAAGTGAAACCAAGGATGTGTAAAGAGCAAGAAATGTCACTATAATCTGAAAGTATTATGCTGTAATATGTTAAGTCTCATTATGTTGTGTAATGAAGCTTTATCATAGACTGCTATACATTATACTGTATATTTTTAGTTATAATAATTCTACATCATTATTTTGTATTTATGTTTTTATTGTACTGATTTGTATTTACAGCATTGTCAATATGATTAAGTGTTGCATGTAATTTCTGTTTTCATACTTATTCGCCTCAGGATAATTTAGGCTCCTACCTGCAGCTGTGAGTGTATTCAAGGGTATAACTCCAAGGGTATTTGTATGTACTTGCCTGACAAATTTATGAATGTATGAATCTAGCCATCTAACTTTTATTTTTTTAAGTGGGATTATTAATGGATTTGGAGACTGTTCAGTCCCTTTTTGTGGCATTTCAGGCATCTTGTAATTGGTTAAATCCTCCATCATTTTTATGCCACTTATTTGGGTCCACGTCACATTTTTTATTAATTATATTGAGATGAATTGTTGTAATGTGCAGCTAGGCATTGCTGGCAAAATGTGATATAATTGTCAATAAATCCTTGTACTTGCTCCAAAAAACAAACAAACAAAAAACAAAAAAACTAATATTTTATGCATGGTTACATTATAAATACATTAACATGTGCCATGTTGGCATGTATTCAAAAAGATTCTTCAGGAGAAAGTGCAACCTGAAACCAGAGCCCAGATTGACTGGTGTATGCTGCGTATGAAGAATTTAGGTTTATGGCCTTGTAGTAAATTCTTTTGTAGAGGTCGAACACTGCTGGGATCCATATGAAACATGTCACAGGAGACAATTCGTCTACCATCCAAACTCGGCTGCAGAGATTCTGCTGTAAGTTCAATGGGCCTCTGGGATTCTGACAATGTTCACATGTAGGATTTTTGTGTGTAACTGTACTTCTTCTGATTTGATGCAATGTAGGTGCCCAGGGTCAACATCATTTGTAGACCCTCATTCGCAGTCTGGACCTTTAGGTTCAACTGTGTACAATGAGGAGTTTTGCTGGAAGACTGCCTGTAAACCTGAATGCATTCAAACAGGAACAGCCTCAGGACAGAGGAGAAACAACCCGCATCCCAGTCAGGTTGGTATTCAGGATGTGTTAACAATTTTACATTTATAGGTGAGTGCCATGCTTGACCTCTCACAGTGTATTGTAACCTTTAAATCAAGCTGTTTTCCCCTAGTCCTTCATGATGTGGAGGCTGCCCATGGATGCCACACAGAGCCCTGAGTATGTCAGGTTCCCTCTGACATGTCCCCCATCTGAGGGGGACATCTGTAAGGCCATGACAACACAGTACCGCTCCACCTACAGATGTGACTTCACGGGTTTGCCTCAAGGTAGGACTGTCTGATGGTTTATTCTGAGTATGAAAGCAGGTCGGGTGAGATGAACTTTAGACATCCGAGCACTCATGCATGTTCAAATCAAACTTTAATCATAATATTTATTCCAACAGTTTATTTTCTATTTGTTCTAACATTATTTTTTGACAGGATGTAATTACGTTAATAATGCAAAAGGACGACTTGCACCTCTGCCCAGCAGGCATCACGTGCCACTCTCTACTGACACAGAGATGAGGGACAATTATCGCCGGCCAAAGCAAAACCCTGAACTGATGAGTAACCACTCTCACTACTGCAACAACACACGCCCTAATGTGGCCCGCCGTGGTATAGGTACCATCCACTGAAAAAATATAAAAAAACACAGATAATGCAAGTGAACACAGCTCCAATCTATTATTTGATCCTCTGTGTGTTGCAGTTCCAACTGTTGTTCAAAGACAGGTCCACACTAAGCAGAAAGGATCCGATGTGACGACCTACGACAGGTTTTATGGAAAGAGAGCCACGAACATCACGTCTGTAGTAAAGTCTCTGCTGCCCCAGGAGCTGCAGCACTTACACAGAATTTTACCTGTGGGAGGTCAGCGTCACTTCCTGTCTTCAAACGTTTCAGCATTTTAACAATCTGCTCAGTGATTTTTAGGGCTGCAACTTCCATTATTTTCACTGGTGATTATTTTCCCCATTAATCGATTAGTTGTTTCGTCCATAAAATGTCTTAAAAAGGTGAAAAATGTCGATCGGGTTTCCCAAAACCCCAAGATGATGTTTTGTTTCGTCCACACCAAAGATATTTAATTTACTGTCATGGAGGAGAAAAGAAACCAGAAAATATTCACACTAAAGAAACTGAAATCAGAATTGGGACTTGTTTTCATAAAAGCTACTTGAACCAATTAATCAATTATCAAAATAGTTGCAGAATAATTTGTAGTCGATTACCAATCGATTAACTGTTGCAGCTCCAATAATTTTGACAGGCAGATAACTTGTGATTTGCATCTTTTGTCTTCGCAGAAAGGGAAGCTGTCAAAACAGTTTTGAGTAAAAAGGATTATTCAAACAATCGGGAGAAAGCGAATAAACTTCCAACTGTTGTGAGTAAGTCCTGTTCACCAGAGTGGATATCAAGTTGGCCAGGACCTCTCTGATCCTTATTGCTTAAGTTTGTGTATCTGTGTTTGTATTTCCATCATATCATATCATTTCATATAAACTCTCACATAATCAATTTGCATTTTTGTGTGTACTGTGTGTGTGGTGATGATTAAACTGCTCCTTGGGTCGGAAAGATATTTGTCTGCCTTCATGTTTCATCGCCCCCATATTCTTCAATCTGACATTATGCAGTCTTTCTGCAGTTTGATAACAAGACAGACTGGTTGCATCGATGTAATGGATTATATCTGCCTGAAATATCACCAGCAGCACATATTTTTGGATTCCTCATGTTGCTGGTTTTGCTCTGTCCAATGCTGTTTTAAAGTCTTTCCTAAATGAACATTACTCGTGTTTGTGTTAAACCTATTTTTTCCCCTTATCCCCTTCCCATTATAAGCATAACAATGGATAGGAATTTAATTACATATAATTAAACATTTCAACAATTAACGCAAATAATAGTTAACTGATGTTACAGTGTAAACAGTGCAATATATGGCTTGTTTTAAACAAGATTTAACATGGTAACAAAGCTGTTTCTCCCTCTGTGCACAGGGACTTGTTTTTAGTTTTGTAGTCTCAGTTGTCACCCTTGGTTCCTTAGTTACCACGGGGTCACCTGCTCTTCTCAGGTGTAATGCTCGAGTGAGTGTCAGGTAGACTAATGTTAGATCTGTGTGATTCACGTCTGTTTGGAGAGCTGTCTGGGGAAATGTGGTGCTTCAAAGTCTGCTTTTTACACCACATCAAGCTTTGAGACACGAGACACAAGAATGCGCCCCGGGCAAAAGGTTCGCTCTTCCTCAGCTTCTGGAAGATTAGAAACCCAAAATATGACCAGGTAATCTGCTCTTTCACTGCTCTTCTTAGTTTTGAGTGCTTTTCAAATTGATCTTGACTGTACATTGTTTACACTAAAAGTTGTAATTTCTAGACCAGGGATAGTGAGACCATATGTTGAGGCCTGTTGAGCATGTTGTCACGCATTAATCTCTGTCTTGTTCCGAGAATGTTTACTGTTGTCATGGTGCTTGAGCTGCCATCTGTGGCAGAACTACAGGATGTTATACAGGAAGTCTGTTCACATGGGACTCATAATCACTAAGTCCTGAATAGATTCCTGTGTAGCTTCCACCGGCACTTCATTTTGAAAGAAAATGTGGGCAACCCTGAGTCAAGTAAAGATACAATGAGTTCCTTTTCACATACTTTTAAGCGGGCCAAAAATATTGACTTAGAGCAACAATATAGTATAAGAGCAGTGCATGCATTTAATCAGAATAACATCTCAAATCCTCCAGCATCCTTTCGGAACCGGAGGGTACAGGGGCGAGGACGAGAAAAACCTCCGGGCCTGGATGTCTGGGTGAGAAAGTTGCAGAGGGCTTCTCGGCACTGAGGCAAGTAGACTTGGACATTGAAGAGCAGCCTGGGTGGCTGATGCGAGAGCTGCTGAAGCAGAACAGGCGAAGGCACTCTGTCACTCTCGGAGATAAGGCTCCAGTCATGAGACGACAACACCACAGTATAAATTCGATTCACAGACTCTGCAGCCTCAAGGTACAGTTTTCAAAACATTCGTCAGGGAAATCGGAGACACAAATGTGACATTTAAACCTCAAAAGTTGGCTTTGTCTACCTTGTGGTGCCATGCTGTTCCTAAAGTTGTTGCTTTTAGACACAAGGTGTCACTAGCGTGTTACGTTGCAAGCCAATGCCAGCTAACCGTTACTCTCCAAACTGCTTAGACTCAGTTTCAGCTCACATCTCACCAGCAGCAATATGAAGGTGGGGTAATGCCAAAGATGCCATTTTAAATCATGTCGATGATCAATCTACCTGCAGGTGGACAGCACATTGAGCAGGAGAGTCTATCCACGAAGCCGGGGATGGCCATGTTTCAGGACAAAGTAAAACAAACATAGTTGCTGAGGCAGCCACTTAAATGGAAACCAACTAGATTCGAATTCAAGCTGACAGGAATGATCGAGCGATGTAGGGGGCCGGTGCAAATGCACCGTCTGACGTTTGTGGGTTTCAGTTGTAGATGTCAGTCACACTCTCCTGCTTAATGTAATGAATAATGTGCAATGACGGATTAGGCGGAGCAGGCTCAGGACTTCAAAGTTATGCAACTCCTAATAAAAGAATTTGGAAAGCAGTGGAGGTTATGTGAGTGCTTTTAGCACTTACATCACTTTGACTGATTAAACAATTATCTTAACAATTCAGGAGACACCTCAGGGAAACCTAGACTCCAGTTACATTCTTGAGGAATTAGGCTGTTTATCCCTGTTATTTATTAATGATGGATCAAAGACTGTCATGGATCAAGGGGCCGTTGCCAGGAAACTGTGGCAAACTGAAGAAAGGCCATGAGCACAGAGAGTGGGGCCTGTCATCTGGCCTCATGCAAGCATCTCAGAGACGCGTCACAGCAGGTGGTTGACTTGTGGCCGTTGCAGACGGTCATTAATTCTCAAAGGTGGTGTGTGTTGATAATAACAGTTCCCAGTTTCAACATGCAGTGTTAACGTCTCCTCTCTGACCCTGATTTGTATTTTTAGCTCTCAGACCTTATGAACGGCCTGGTGAGTGGATTTGAGTGGACTGAGAGAGAAAAAAAATGGAAGGAGCATTTTTGGCTCATTAACTTATTTACTTGTTCCATTGTGCGCTGTGCTCCTCATATAATATTCATAGTCAACTTGCATGATAGAAATCGGCTTATTCCACAACATACAGTAACATCAATGTTTTTCCTCCCACCAACAAGATCGATGAGAGAATATCACTTGACAACCTGCAGAAACTGAAACTAGCATTTGAGGTACTGTATGAGCTGCATCTTCACTGACACACTGATCGTGTGGTGATACATTCCTGAGACATTTGACTATATTTTTCTTCATAAAGGACTTTGAAACGGGTGGCTTGAGATGCATCGATGCGAAGAATTTTGGACGTCTAGTGAAGAAGTGTTTGGGTTTGCCTGACACAGTAAGACAGTGGACAACATTTCTCTTTTTATCTTGCTGCCTCTCAGGTTCTCTCCTCTCCGCGTTCCCTGTGTCTCACTTCTTTGAAATTAAGGACAAGCATTTGCAATTACATGATCAATTTACAATAAGTGTCACTTGCCTTTATCCTTTTTTTCTTTCAAATTTCACAGAGCAATGAGCAGATCCAGGGGTTATTTAAGAAGATAGATTATTCAGGCCAAGGAAGAATTTCATGGGTGAGCAGAAATTCATATTTGTCTCTTATGGAGCATGCAGCCTTTTCATTTAGTGTCATGGGAGTTCTAACACAGTCTCATGCATGGCAACACCAGAAACCTGCAACAGAAAAAAAGGCTTAGCAAGGATATGAAAAATTAAAAATAACAGGGTTAATTCCGCAACTGTAATTCAGGATTTTTCGGAGCGAGTGTAACTGGACCTGACCTGGACACAGTTATTTGGGTTAATCAGCTTTTCTAGTTAACTGTATACTAACACAATTATCTTGAGTTGACTCAAAGGCAAAGGCAATTATTACATTGGTATTAATGCAAAGTAATGACTTAGGTTTTTAACAGGTTGCATGAATTGTAGAGCAAAACGATGTCCTGCTTTGTACATGTGTAAAAAAAAGATTATTAGAAGATACCGCGACTGTAGATATCTGGTCCCACCTTGCAGCAGGATATTTTTTATTTTTTTTTATTTAAGTTTTAGGATAATTCCATACTTACTACTCATATTTCACTTTTGATAAAAAATGGACCTGCAGGGAAGACAGCATGAACATCTCTAACACACAGTAATGTGATGCAGGGTCAGTTCTGCACGTACATGCTGCAGGAGTACAAGGAGAAGGAGGAAAGTGCGAAACGCAGTAAACAGGTGGCGTTTACTCTGCCAGCCACCACGAAGGCGTTGGGACACGGTATTCCCATTGTCAACATCCACTCCGACCATGATGGCACCATCATAACAGTGCGAGAGGACAGTGCTGTTTGCTTCTGGAGCCCTGAGCTGCAACCCCTGAAGACCAAGCACCTATTTGTATGTATATTTACCTGAACGCTCTGGTTTCATTCTACTGTATGTTTGCCTTCGAGTCTACACGTCCCATTAGAGGACCAAAACCAACAATGTGTAGCTGAATCTCTCGGTACTTTTCGACTACCCTACCTCCTCTGTGCCTCTCTGCCATAGTGAGGACGCAAACCTTTATAAAACATCCATCCATCCATTATCTATCCCAGCCGACATCGGGCGAAAGGCGGGGTACACCCTGGACAGAGACACACAACCATGCACCCAAACATTCACACTTATTGTCAATTTAGAATCTGCAATTAACCTAATACCCCAACCTTCATGTCTTTGGACTGTGTGAGGAAGCCGGAAAACCCGGAGAAAACTCAGGCAGACACAAGGAGAACATGCAAACTCCACGCAGAAAGGCCCTGGTTGGTTGTTTCGACCAACCAGGCGACAGCGCTAACCACTGTAACACTGTGTCACCCCCTTTACAAAACAATTAACAAGTATATGGTTTAATAATTTAAAAAAAAGGATAATGTCTTCTTAAACAGTGAGAAACTGTAGATCTTAGCAAATGTTACTCGAATCAGGGTCAATGTTAAGGGGGCTAGGGGCCTATTTTTAGCAGCTGACATTTGCTGTCCTCTTGGATTTTTGAAAAGTCAGACCGACTCAAAGTAAAGTGCAGTGAGTGTGTTCATTGAATCAAGGAACATGTGGCTCACTCATCAAAACAAAAAAAAAGTGATAAGGCAAACTTGTAGAGGAATTAATTCATCATTGTTTTGCTTTAGTGTGTCTTTCAGTCATAGTAGTCAAATAACAGAATAGACTTAATTATTGTCCAAATGTACAAACGGTACTAGGGGTATAGAAAGGCTGGATAGAAAAAAATACATCCTTACAATATGACATCCATCATAGCTCTATCTGTCTCTATCAATAACTGTCTCTGTCAAAAGCAAATGACACAATTTAAGATTTGCTAGTATTTTACTGCAGTTCTATTACTTAATAAATAACATTGTACAAAAGAGGTGTTGATTACATTTTTTCCACCTCCTTTAGGTTTACAATTTACAAAGAATATGTTTTTAACACATGACTCCCTTATCCATAACAGACCGAAGGACCTGCCAACAGGAAGTCAAAGTGGGCAAGTGATTTCACTCTGATGACCGAGTACAACAAGCTGATGATTGCGACAGGGTAATAAGAAATGGTGTAATGAAATCACATAAACATTGGGTCATTTATTGGGGGAATTTATAACTTGTCGTCCTCAGGCCCCAGATTATGCAAGATGTGTTTATTGTGCATGTTTTCATTATCTTGCAGGGACAGGGAGATTCAGCTTTATGATCTGTCCACTCTGGAGCCGTATTGCCAAATCAATGCACTAGACACGGTGCCTCTGACATTATACTACGGGTGAGCAACGAAACTAACACACTGTATCTTCCAAATGTGCCATCAAGTCCTACATGATGGTTTATGGGTTTTTTCCTATCTCATAGCTGCACTGGTCCTGATAAATGTTGCATTTTGTATGGAGACACTGAGGTATGTCATAAAAAATAGGTAATGATAATAATCTTACTATCAGTCAAAAATAATTTATTATGACTAACTGAAATGATTCTGGGAGAGGTTAATTCATGTCTTTGTGTTTCAGGGATGTGTGACTATCATTTTGATATCTTCTGTTGGAGATACCCTCAGGTAATTGTGCTCCTCTCATGACCCACTACACATCTTCCTCTTAAAACGGCACTATTAACGTATACATTATTTTCACAGTATGATTCTGTCAGATCTTTCCCAGCAATATTCTGCTAATGTTCAACATCAGTGATTACTCAACCGGACCTAAAGGAGACATACACCATTAATAGATTTGTTTTGTTTTCTTATTTGCCTCCCAGAATATGATTGTGGCTAATCAAATAGAGTTTATTTATGAAAAAGAAATCGTTATTACAATAGTGATGAGTGAAATAAATTCACTGCGTGTTTGGGGATTCTCTGACTTTTGGGGATGCTGAGAAGTAGTAATTTTTTTGAATTGACATTATTTGCAGTCAGTCAATCATTTTGGTCGCCCTTTGCAATTTTCATCTTTTATAAATAATATGAGAAACATATCACAAAAATATTGAATATGGAACCTTGGCAGGTTCCAGAGCAGTATAATGAAATGTAAATATTTTGGATTAAAATGAAGGCCACAATTTGAAACAGCTATCACATAGAGAATGTGGGAGTTGTTCCAGTGTATCAGAACTTTGTGATTCACAAAATTGAACCCATTCCCAGTGATTTGGTTACTTTGCTCAGGATATTGGGAAACAAGGTGCCTGGACCCAATGGAGTCCTGAAAATGATAGCAAGGTGGAGAGTCGCTGCAATGTCGCTTCAAATATGTGGTTGTAAATTGTACCGTTGCTTCCTCCTATAGGTTTCCCCGTCAATCAAAGAAATCATTTGTGTGGCAATGTGAGGCTGTGATCTGTGTAAGGCGTGACTGTACATCTCAATTTCTCTTTTTATAGATTATGGAATAAATTACCAAAGGTTGAAAACATTCCCAACATAGTGATTGACAACGCGGCGGTCTCGCCGAACGTGACATTTGTCAGATGGAAGGTTCATCATGGCTGGGTGACACAGGTGACGCTTTTACATATCACCCATCAATATGAACACACCTTCTTCAGCGAGGAATTAAGTTCAGCCATGCTCATGACAGCTTACAATACCTGCGGAAACAGTGTAATGTTCAGTGCTGTGGCATTTTACTTGTATTATGAACAGATACTCCTGCAGTAAACTGAGCAACTAACTGTTTCCTCTGAATTCAGGCAAAATATTTTCCAAGTTTCCAAGCTGTTGTCTCCTCATCAAATGAAGAATCTTCTCTCGTTCTAGGTAATTTGTTAGGAGGTGTGTTGTTGGTTTGAGCGATCCTGTTTGTCAGCAGGATTACTCAATACGTTATGGATGTAATTGCATGGTAACAGGCGATTGGATTTTGCGAGGGATCCCGATTTTTTTTTTTAAGGATTCTTCACCATTGTGAGATTTGAGTGAAGCAGCATACAGATGGGGAATTGGCCGGCCTTGGCGGAGGTCTGAGCTCTCTGAGTGCTCTTGTGTTCAGCTCGTTTATTTGGCTTTTTTCTTTGCTTTTTTTTTGCCAAAGAAACATTGACTTACCTGTCTGTTCTTACACCCACGGTCTCTGGAAGATCACAGGAAATTTGAAAAGAGGAGGAAGAGCCTTGTGCTTGAAATAACACCACTCTTACGGGAGCCTTAATGTATGTGGATCTTTTCTGTTATATTTTGTTGAGCCAGTACCCATCACAAAATGTTTTCACTGGATGTGCTTGTTCTTTTTCCTTATTTTCTGTAACGAAAGAGCCACAAAAACATGCATGCTGGAATTGATGGTAAATAAGTATCAAGTCCCCACAAATATACTCAGTGTTGAACATGAGGCAGCCTGGCAGGAGAGCTGTCATGGATGACTCATGATGACTCATCTATCTCAAATTCACCAATCAATGCCTGTGTGTGTGTGTGTGTGTGTGTGTGTGTGTGTGTGTGTGTGTGTGTGTGTGTGTGTGTGTGTGTGTGTGTGTGTGTGTGTGTGTGTGTGTGTGTGTGTGTGTGTGTGTGTGTGTGTGTGTGTGTGTGTGTGTGTGTGTGTGTGTGTGTGTGTGTGTGTGTGTGTGTGTGTGGGTGTGTGTGTTTTGTGTGTGTGTGTGTTTTGTGTGTGTGTGTGTGTGTGTGTGTTTTGTGTGTGTGTGTGTGTGTGATAGAGAGAGAGAGAGAGAGATCGCCTTTGTATGTGGACATGTCCAATTACCAGCTCGGTCATTTATTCTGATAACAATTTATACTGACTCCAAAAAAAAAGCATGTTGTGATTAAAGCTCATGCAAATTGCCTTGTATTAAAACACTCTTTGTCTTTGTTTTTTTCCCTTCTCGAGGCTGTGTGCTGCCTCTAACAGACGCGGAGCAGCAGTTGAGTGAGATCAGAGAGGCCTGTTACGAAGGTAAGACCAAGAAGGTCCAGATGAGCTGGACTCCGCAGATCCGGGCATCATGTGACCAGACAGTTTTCACTGTTCACAAAGGTGTCAAGACCTTTGACCTTTGTCAAAAGCACAGCTTGTTGGTCACTGGAGGCATGGACAGACTCATACGAATGTGGGACCCCCACTTTTCTGGGTGAGGGACCAGAATTCAGTGGGCTTACTTCAAGACAGTTAACATTAAGTTAAAATCCTCCCCTTCTTCCTGGTTCTGTCTCTTTGTAGGAAACCAACTGGCATTTTGAAAGGCCACTCTGCTCCCATCGTCCACCTCTGTATCTCCTCTGAGGACAGCCAAATCTTCTCTGTGTCCACTGACAGCACGGTGAAGGTGATACATGACTCATCCTCTATCTTTTACGTGTTAAATGCTGCATTTAACTTCATTGATGTGACCGTGCTGGTTATTTCAGGGATTAAGATCCAAGACACACATTTATAATCAATTCATGGAACATGATGCATTTTTACAGATTACACCACCCAGCAGTATAAGCAGAGTGAATTGAAAGCTCCTTGGCCAGCTACTGAGCACTATTTACATACATTCATTATAATGATCCAGTAAATATACAGATAATGACAAGAGCCATTGAGCATGATAAGTATGTTTGATATTTCAAGCACAAATTGCTAATTCCTCTGCATTTTAATTTAAGAAAAATGTACATGCTTGAATATTTTTGTAGTGTGATATTTTCTACTTTTACTTAATAAATAGTCCAAATACTTTTCTTTTGAATCTGTGTTCACCTGTTCCCTTTTCAGATCTGGGATATTCAAGACCAGTCTTGCCTGTTTACAGCAGACCCCAAAGCGAGCGGGATTCATGGTGACATATCTGCATGCTCGTATTCGTCCGCAATGAAATCTCTCTTCATCGCAGCAGACTGCATGGCAGTGCTCTCACTAAAGATAAGGTTGGCTGTCATGCCTTTGTGCTTTATTCATCATAAAATCCAATGTGTTCTGAAGATACTTTGAATATATTCCTCAAATGGACTTAAGGATAATGGTGTGTGAAAATCTAAAAAGACATCTGGGGATTTTTGAAGATTAATCATTCCACTCTTTGCTTAAACATACAGATTTTACAGGGGACCTATAATGATTGTCCTCGTTTTCTGTCATGTGCAACATTAGATTGTCAAATGTCCATATTTAACATGGTCTCAAAGTTTCAAATAATGAGATCAAAGTATGTGAAAGTAATCCCTATGAGACCAAAGCTCAGGCGTCAGACTGCTCTTTCTACTTCTGTGACGAGCTGATTTCCTTATACACTTATCCGTTCCGAGCGTAGCTCCTTTTACCAAGACAGTCTTCTTCAGTGGTACTATGGACATTTAATGTACTGAAGTATTTGGCGACAGCAGAAGAACATTTCACACACAACATCAGCGGCATATAGGCCTATAGAAAAATACGCAGATTGTGATTACAACACTGACTCCAGACTTATGTCACACAATAAGTGTGTAATGGGTGTAACAGTTAAAAAAAACAGAGATGTCCTGCTGTAATCATTTGTTGCAGCAGATATTTGTGCTGTCATCTCTCATAGTTTGGATCGGATTCAGACTCAAACATTTACAGATGGATTTGCGAAATCGCCATTTCCAATCATTTGTGTTCTGTTACTAATCGTTTTACAACTAGTTAAGAGGATGAGGTGGGAGAAAGTTTTTAAGCTTTTAAGAAGGCCTGAGCCAATATTGCCTGTTTCAGTCAGAGGCTCAACTCAGGGGCTGTGTAACAGGCAGCGTGAGATAAAGAAGAGCTTTTTTTTTCAAACTGTCAATCATTTCATCAGACTGCTTCTCTGATGAACTCGGTGCTATTCAGTTTGGTATCTTTTTCCCTTGTAAGGCCACAATTTTGCAGCCGCCTGACAGTTTCGCATAATAAGCCTGTAATGTGCTGCGGCTACAGTCAGGAGTTCCGTCAAGTTGTCAGCTGCACTGAAGGATCTGTGAGTAAATCAGTGCTTTACTACATCTGTGATACGGGTGACCAGGTTCACATGTTTTTTGGTACGACAGGACAATTTTAATGAATGTGACATTAAGTCATAACGTTACATGTTTTCAGGTAGTAAAAGTCTGGGATTTTGACACTGGGCGTCAGGTCTTTGAGTTTGGTGGCACACGGGATCTGTCTGCCATCACATGCATGACGTTTGACCTGAGAGGGAGGAGGTACAGAGTCTGCAGCAGTTAGAGAAATATTTCACTTTTTTTAGAAAATATGTTCAGCCACTACTCTTTCACGCTACAGTATGTTTGTGTGTTTGCAGACTCATCACAGGTGGAAGAGATGGATGTTTAAAGATCTGGAACTTCAACAATGGTCAGTGCCTGAAGACACTCAAGAAGGGTATGTATTGTTAACCTACATTAAGAACCTGGGAAATAAAACGTTTGAAACACTATATTATGCAGTAACTGTGAGAAATCCCTTTCCTGCAGACGGTGAGTGTAACGAGGTGTGCGACTGCATCTTTCTGAAAGTTAACAGGAACTCGTAAGTAATGATGTGATAGTTGGCAAATGTTCTTGGCTCAGTATAAATTATAAATCCATGTTGAGCTTGTGCAATTTATTTTTGCAGCTATGTGATGTCTGTCGGCCGGGACCGGAAGATTGACATTTACTCAGTGAGTATAAAAGGAGGAAGAAGACAGAATATGTGTTATTTGTCATTTGTATTTCAGAAATCCCATTCCCATTATTTCTCCAATTCCCCCGCCCCTCCATCATATTGCATCCCATTTGCATTTGTTTACCTTGTCATTTCCAGCTGAACTACATTCTGATACCCCTGGAAAGAATAGATTGATAGTTCATGCCACATATAGCCTGTTTTGAATTTCATTATAAAACCAGACAATTGAGAAAAGAGTGTGCACATTTTTGGGGGGACTGCAAATGAATCTTCTTGTCCTTGTTGTATTAATACAAATGTTGATGTGCTAATAGGATGTTCTACAAGCCACTGATTTTGTTATATGAATATCTCCTTTTATTCACTCAGGATATACCTGAGGACCTTCGTCATGTCCAGAGGCCCCAGCCTTCGTGGGAGGATGACCTGGTGATTAATGAACAGAAAACTGTCTTGAAAATAACTTGGATGAAAAGATGTTCAGGCAGGACAAAATAATAGGTAGTTCAATGGATTCTGAGTTTGAATTCTCCCTGTGACAAACACTGGATGGATTCAGTCATTAGTCTACAATTTCTACAAAAGCACCACACCCTGTTATGAAAGCAAGAAGGGGACAAATTGTGTCTTTATGTTGTGAACTGAGTGTGCGATCAAAAACACATCTCACACACAGTGTCAGCTCGCTCTGGAGTTATTAGATTACCACCTCACTGTTTTTATCTATTAATAACGCTGTTGGCAATAACGCACATGGTTTTCATGAAATTGAATTATCTTTTCCAGCAGTTGAAATTAAACGAGTGCATATACCCAGGTGTTGTGCAGGGGTACAGTTTTGAGGTGAGGAACTCTAATCTGCTACAATTTCATAGGTAAACTTTTTACTCCTCTACATTAATTTCATAACTTTACAAACTCTGTCAAAGCTTGACATACATATATAATCATCTTATAAGATATAGTCTATTGTTATGTATTAAGTACCAAGTAAAGAAAGCCTCAAATTGAGACACCATTAACATGCTGTTTACAATTGAATAAAGCACTAACAATAATCAAATACCATGATACAAATAATAATTATATATATCATTTCTAATTATTTCAATTATTATAATATTATATATATAAAGACTCCATCTGTCCCATTCGGCAGTGCTTTCACTATATTTGATATGTTTACTTCTGAACAATTTTAATTTAGGGCTTTTACCTGTTATGGAATATTTTATAGTGTGGTATTGCAGTTTTTTTACTTGAAGGATTCTGAATATTCTCAGCTCAAGTCAAGTTTCAGATTCATTCTAACCTGCATGGCTGTATGAGTATCTACGTGTCCCACACACAATGCTTCATTGTCTCCTGGCTGTCACAAACCCATCTGGGCACATTATGCAGTGGGGCTGCTTGGCCAGTTCTGTCCATGCTTTGCCTCGCTTACTGTTGCCCCGACTGGGCAGTGAAAGCCAAAGCTCTACCGCAGGTTCTATTTTCATACAGACACAGGGGACACGTTAGACTTAGTCCTAAGTATTGTTTTGCTGACTGGCTGGAGAGTGCAGAGAGAGATGGGTAACAAAGCGTCCCTGATCTCTGGCCCACTGTGCTGCATCCCCCGCAGGAAAATGTTTAACTCAAGCAGTGAGTTACCCCATCCCCCTGTCTCCCTTTCATCCTTCTTCTCTCCTTGTTCCATTTCTCTCCGTTTTGAGATATTTGTAAATGTTTGTGTCTTTTAGTATATCTTTTGCAAGAATAGTATATATATACTAATACTATAATACTGTATATACAATTTTATACTTTTTATTGATGCATTGTTTTCTCCAATAAACATTATTGAGTTCCCATCACATAGATGATAAACGATGCTGCCAGTGCAGCCGAGCTTTTACCTGTTGTTTATGCTCTAGAGAGTCGGAGGTCTCACCGAGGTGTAGGAAGGGTTTCATCACTGACTCAGTCCAGAACACAGGGTGTGCACCAAATGTCCTGTGTGCCACCACCACAGTGTCTCATAGTGTTACCTCAGTTCTCAAAAAAAGGTGTATGATTTCTGTGTATTTCAACACCATAGTAAAGACGTAAAATATACTGTAGCGTGACGGAGGCTGCATAAGTGGAGGACGTTTGGGTAGATGAATGGGTCTAAAAATCCATGGCCGTTTCACAGCCTTCAAGCATGTTTATTACTGTAACAATCACGATGGAGGCCCTTAAAAACCAAAGAAGTGCTTATTTTTTTAAAACTGAGATCTTTAACTAAACTTTGTTTTTTAAACATAACCAACCTGTGACCTTTCCACAACAATGACCCTATGTGTTCATGACAACAAAAGTCCCGTAGACCGCAAGTATGCTCCTTTTGGGTTGTATCTGAGGGTTGATGGAGGACTTGTTGGGTGTGACGCAGCATTTCTTTGAGAAAAATTCTTATTTTAGCATGTTAACATGCTCCCAAAATTAATGCAAATGTGCTGTTGTTCGGTAGATGTCGTTGTGAGTGGGGTCTTTTCCTGCGTGCTAACATTTGCTAATCAGCGCACTAAATCTCAACTACTGTTTTGAGAATTTTATTGGACACATATAGGCCTGATGGGGTAAAAGTCAATGGATCAGACAAAAATCATTAAGATCTATCATCTTCATCATTAAAGTAAATTCATTTTCCTGAGAGATCTGTGTTAGATATATGATACAACAAATATTGTACTGCCTCAAATATTTAACAACCACTACAGCTTATAGCCAAGCAAAACCTCTCTTCATTATCAGGTCAAATCATCGATAATTCATTAATAATTAAGGCTGCTTTGAAGGTGTATCAATCTCCAATATCATCACGCGGTAGATTATGGTTCGTTTATGCAACGTTACCTGTAGAATGTGGCCTGGTTATCTCTAACAGGTAAACACAAGAGATGAGAAAGATAACTGATTCTCACTTACACTGAATGATCCGTTGGAAGACGTGAGCCCCCTGTCATCTCTTTCATTATGGCTTCTGGTTCCACTCCCCCCCAAGAGGCCCATTAAAAGAGCAGAAAGATCGCATTACTGTTGCTGCGGTGGGGGAAGAGACCCCATTCGATTATCTACAGAGCCCTCTCTTGACAATTGTTTTTCATTAATGGCTCGCAGGAGGAAGATCAATGGGTTGTCCCATACACTGTATATTGGTCTCCGTCTCTTATCCACGAGGCTCGGGTTCACTGTGAATGTTTCTGTTCCTCCAGATGGTCAGTCTTGTGTTGCATCTCATTAAAATTTCAAAACATTGGCCCAGTTCAGATAAATATTTCGCTGTGACATGGATTATAATATAGGTTCAAAAATGCCATCTGCTTTTCCTGATTTTGCCCCACGGTTGGTTAATTGTTGGCAGCCTCGCTCCGAGCAAACGTTTCCTGTTGAGTTCAGAGACAAATAAGGACATAGAGAACAAGATGGATCACTTTGTCTCCTCAGCTCTTCGGAAAAACATTTCCCTGATATTTTCGATTGATAACCTTATTGCGTATGCTTGTCTGACATGTGAATACTCCTTCATCATTTCTAAATTGATAAGGTTAATTGAATATTGAATATTTTGTCTATAAATGTTTCATGTCTGTGCCATGTCTGATGAATATAAGCTACCACTAGCAGTTGGAAACTGAGAAACTAGATGGTTTGCTCTTGAAAGTATTTTGTTTTTTTTCACACTTAGTTGTTAGTACTGATTTAAAAAAAAAAACAAGCATTAATTGACATGCGTAATATGCATGTTTTAGCTGTTTGTTGGAATGTGTTAAAAGTAGTTTAACACATTTCATTTCATGCTGAAGAGATGAAAAAGTAATTAACTGTATCATTTCATATGCAAACAAAGATTGAAATCCATTATATAAACTCAGTGACTGTAAAACTGCATATTATTTCAGACTTGGCAGTGAAAAACTTTATTATGTTCCAGTTGTTAGGGAGACTCACATTTCTGTCTTTCTTCAGAAGAATGGCCATAATGAGGACGTCCTTTGTGCGGCGCAGTGTCCTCCGTCCCTCCTGGCCACCAGCAGTTATGATGGAGAGATTATAGTGTGGAACGTCGTTTCTGGACGTATACAGTGTCGGTTTGTCACCCCTCATGCAGCTGAATACCAAAGTGCTGAAGGTGATTTTGTATCCTCAAACTGAGTGATGAATATGCTTCATTTACTGAAAATCCCCCGTGACCTGAACATTGTGCTTATCTCTGTGATGTAGGACTGGACTTAAGTGTTCCCAGCATCATTTTCCTCAAGAACCTCAAGGTTTCTTCTGCGACAGCTCTCCTGTCTTCTGGAGCCGTGGGTCAGTGCTATGCAATGGATCATTAATTATTGCGCATGATTGCACACGACTACCTTCCTCGATGTCTTTCAATACAGTGTTAATTATGTACAGTATTTTCTCTTTTAAAGGTTGTATAAATATCTGGCAAGTGCTCCGTGGAGGAAAGTTTGTGAGCAGCTTCAAAGCCGTGAGATATTTTACTCTACATTGTTCTTCAGTTTGGCTTTTGGATATCCAGGAAAAGAGCTCCAGTTTTACTTTTCTCTCTCTTAAAAAATTGCTGAAATACTAATTCAGTCTCTATGCTTAGCTCTGTAGTTTTAAACAACTGGAAGGTATCTTTCTTGCAAAGCTGAAATAAAATATGTGCCCAAGGAATTCTCCTTAAGACAGCAGGGATTGTCTTTTCAGGCTGTACAACATAAAAATGTTCATATTTTTCACAAGAGACACACAAATCCCCTAAAAACTATTTTTTTCTTGCTTCGCTATCACATCCCAGTTGGGTTTTTTAACGAGCAACAATGGCTCTTCACAATTGGAGGTGCTCTCATTTTTTACACAAACTAACTTTCTTCATGATTAGTTTCTGCCATGTGTTGCCTGCCTGATTATTTGAAGAGGTCTATTATCCAGGGGAATATATTAGTCTACATTCTGTTCAAGTGGGAGAGAGCCACTGCCAAACAATTTTAAAAAATGAGTAGTCGGTGACACTGTTTTTCCATGCAATGACAGAAAGTTACTCATATTCTAATGCTCTTTTTTAAATGTCCATTATGCAGTCTAGATTCCAGCAAAAGATTACAAAACTGGCTAAAACAGACAAGGACACACTGCTGTATGCTGCTGACCAAATTGGTTACATCTACGTTTACAACATGAACAAGTATTCCCCAGAGCAAAAATCACCAAGAGGTCAGCTTCATTCTTTACTTGCTTTGCATTTGATCAGACATATAGTAGAAGATGTACTGCTAACTGAACCCTAATTCACATTTTGAGAGCGTTTCTGTTTCTTATTTTTTTTTCTCCATTTATTCAGCTGAAACCTTCTGGCGTGCTCACACAGGCAGAGTTTCTGGGTATGTGAAATACAAACAGTTCATTCGCAACACTTTTTCATGGCCACACATTCCCCCTGTCATCAGTCTTAAATTATTGGCTGACTGCAGTCAAAGAGCAAATTGACTTTCGGTTGTGCCCTTAACCTTTAAAAACTTAAAACTCCCAATGCGTACATCCTTGGTGGGACCAATCACCCCTGGTCTGGGGAGTCGCTGGCAGCAGAGCCAGTTTCACTCCTTCTTGCTGCAGCAGACAAACAGAGTGTAGAAGAGACTGCGTGTGTGGGAAAGTCTTATCAAGTACACATATGATCAGTGTAGGTGAGATGCTGCCCGGGCTGCAAACGCACCAACACAGTGACGATTAGAGTAGTTCTGCCAGAAATGCCATCTCCCATTTTGCCCCATGTCTCTTTGTTCTGGTCCAGCCTGCAGATTGTTGACAATGATCAAGTGGTGCTCACCTCATCAACAGACCACACTGTGCGTCTTTGGAGTACACGTGGTGAATTCATAGGTGGGTGTCATTCTGCTTCCATCGGTCCCCTCGTTCCAGACATTATTAATGTTCATGCAACATTAGCAACATTAATCTCGAGCAGTGCACAGCACTTTAGGTAAAATGGTTATTTATGGGTACATGCTCATTTCAGTGTAATGGTCCATGTGGCTGGAGGGGGCCCCGGGGTAAAAATGAGCTGTTTGGCCCCTGTCTCCTTTACCTCCCACTCTCTGTGTAGTGTCAAGGTGCCCTGTCAACTTCAAGTACCCATCAATTACAATGCACATTGAAAACTACATGGCAGTTTAATAATGTTTTGTCTGAGAGCTGGTAAATAACCAGCACTCCTACACTATATTATTATTACCTTGTTTCAGGTTTACAGTGTATAGATTATATTTTGTTAATTACATAAACACACACACACCGCTGCGCAGTAGGGCACTGCTGCAGGGAGATAATTCAAAATTGATGCAGACATTATGACATTTTAGGAAGTCACACTCACTTGGCACCGCACCGTAGAGTCTGGTGAACCATTAAAACTTGGAATTTTGTGCTCTTTATCCACAGGGACCTTCGGACAGTCTGAGAGCTGGAGCATCCACATCTCGTCCTCCTGGATGCACCCTGCGGTCCCTTATGAGGTTCTGATTCATCCTCTGAGTATGCCAGATCATGACATTTTAAACGTAAAAACACACCTCACTGATGCAACCAATCCCGACAAGGCCGAGGCCGACAGAGGGGAGCTACAGGTGAGCTGCGTCATTTCAGAAATAATTATCTGACTATCTTCCTCTGTGTCTCCTCACCCTCCGAATGTTGAACTGAATTGAATTTTGCCATCTCCTCTCCTGGCACTATTTGCAGTCAGCGAGGCACAGTAAGTTGAGAACTCGTCCGACATCCATCAGTGACACAGACTTTGAGGAAGATTAAAAATCACATTTTACCAACAGGAATACACGACTGGGTGAGTTATAATCATTCCAACAGCAAACACTACTGTAAATATGCAATGCAAGTCTTACAGCTGTAAATCTGACAGATTTATATTTTGAGTGTGGGCCTTCTTTTGCATTTCAGACTCTTGTCATAAAATTGCCAGGCATACTAACAAGCTATCGAACCACTGCGCTGCTGAAAAGCTTTGATACTTTGGAGCCACCAAACACCAGTGTAAGGCCTGACCCCTCTCTCGCTCTCTTGTATTGATCCTCTCATAAGCAGCACTGAGCAACTGCAGTCAACTGAATGAGATTGGACTGTATTGATCACACTTGGGGAACTGCAACATCCAATTTCATAAGAACAGAGCAAGCGCAAATAAAATACCTTGAAATAATAATGAGAATTTTGAGTATATGTGATCACACACAATGGGTTTTGGTCATAAAAAGTTAAAAAGAAATATTGAAAGAAAGTGTGAATACGTAGGCTGCAACATTAGGGTGCTTTGAATTGAGAAATAAAAGCTTGGTCAGGGCGTTTTTGCTCAAACTTCCGGCTGTCCTCCTTCGCATGTTGAAACACCCAACTGAACACATCTCAGTGTTGGTATGAAGTCAACCGAGAAGGCGTGGGGAACTCATTACCATTAAACAAGAGCAGCAGTGACATTTATGACTTCAGGCTGTGAGGCACATTTTCCTCAGTATTCCTGAGACTTATGTGAAACAGTTAAGAAAGGGGTTTTCTACAAAAATGCACTATTGTGTGATGGATTAGAAATTGCTCATGTGGATATTCTCTGTAGTCAAATACTTGTAATTATATTTTACAGATACTTCATTCTTAATGTGGCGACATCCAAAATGTTTGTGTTTATGATGGATCACATTACTGCTTGCATGTGGAAAACATCCCTCCTACTGATTCGGAAGTTCCTCTCAACTCTACAAAGCTTTATAGCATTTGCTTTAGTGTCCCTCAAACATTCAGTTTTGGTTCACTCTCACATAGCGTTTTAGGCCACAGCAGCCAGATGTTCAAAGAGAAAAGTTATAAAAACTGACTGTACAGCATTTAGAATTAATTTGAAGAGTCAGATGTTTCAGCCTGGTCTCACCAAAAGGTCAATTTAATTTCAGAGGGTCAATTCATGTTTAACCATCACAAATTTTTGCATTTCACGCCACATAATTTCTGCAATGACTAACCTCTATCCCTCCCAGCCCCGGTCAAAATAGCCTTAAAGGACAATTAGGAATATACAGCAGTAAGTTTCATGCAAAACGCTTAAAATGCATTAATGAAGGTTTTCTTCATAACTTTCATGAATTTGACAAAGTGAAGGATCTATCTGATGCTGGATTTTACCACATTAAAGACCACCTGTTAGACTTTGATGAAGTGGACAGAGACTGTCATGATTGCTAATCAGAGTACACACTAATTCGCAGGGGCAGTTACATCTAAGAACATGACAATAAAGAATAAAAGTAATATAGAGGTGGAGAATTTTTGTTATAGGTAGGTGGAAAGTGAGCCATGCTCTATGAGTGTGACATGAAAGAAATAAAATAAGGTATATTGTACAGTGAGTGCATGCAATTTTGCACAGTCCATCAATAATTTTTCCCAATGTTATTTATATTTGTTGGGCCTCCATTCATTGAAATCATAGCCACAGAGCTTTTGAAAACCTGCAATTTATCATTCCCTGTTCACACAAACACCATGCAGCACTCCCCATCCTGAGGGTGTGTGTGTGGGTGAGCAATTTAATGTTAACAAACAATAAGAGTAACCAAAGGGAGGTTATACACACCACTTTTTTTTTTTTTTGATTGCTGCAAATATTACAACCTGGCCCTGTTACCTAATTGCCCACATAGAATCACAGCAGTGGGAGCTGAGAATTATTCAGAAATAGTCGCCTATAGAGGGAAGGAGAGAACTGTAATTTTGAAAGTGGAAGTCAGAAATCTTGGGTGGGAAAACTCTTAATTACAGGTCCGAGCTCTCCACAAGTCTACATAGTTACACCCAGTGTGATGTTGAAGTGAAAACCATCTTCTCATAGGATGAAATATGTTATTCATTACATTCATATTCTTACAGTTCTGTGGAGATCTTTTTTAATATATGTGTCAGGATCCGCCTCTTTCCCCTTGTTCTCCTGCCTCCCCTTCCCTCTTCCCTCTTGCCTCTGTACTCTGTACTCTGTACTCTGTACTCTGTGTGTGTGTGTGTGTGTGTGGAGCTGGGCGTCGCCATGGTCTCCGCTCTCCTGGATGCAACCAAGCCTGCACAGCTGCTGCCACTCCTGCCATCCTCTCACCTTCAGTCTGCAGTATTTAAGACCGGCTCATTCTTCCACTCGTACAGTCACCTTCCGTGGTATTACGTCAGGTCTCAGTTTGTTTCATGTGATTAGATCAAACTTCCATGTTTAAGTCGACTTACCTTGATTCCTGTTTTTTGCTCTCTTTCCTCGTCCAGCGCTCCACCTCCAGCCTTCAAGTTACCTGCCTGGATCAAGTCCCCGGAGACGCTCCCCAGCTCACCTCTGGGGTTGAGCCCACCAGTCGCGGATCACCGCCGCACTGCCTGGAACTCCAGTTCTCCATTTTGAGTGTAAAATATATGCCCTTTTACTTAACTCAACCATCTCCCTGTTTTCTGTGCGTGAGCGCTCTGCGTTTGAGTCCAGGCCTTCTCCGTGAGAGATCATTGCAATAAGGACATTTAAGGACATGTTAAACTCCCTGAAAAACCACAGAGCCAATACTTTCATCACATAAAACATGCAGCTGCTTCAGTGACAGCTATTACCAGCACTCATGACTCCTTCACTGTAAAACCAAGTAACCGTCACTGTCCACAAATTTGCTCTTCCATTTACTGTCACTGCAGAAAAAGTGATGCTCTCTTGGTTTTCTTGTTTCTAGCTCTGGGAGAGATACATGTTCATATAGTCCGAATGTGCACTGATCAAAGTTCATCCGGATGAATGCATGCCTTCACAGGATGTCAGAGATACCGATCCTACAACTACATATGAAAGAAGGAGAATTATACGGTTGTGAAAGTGAAACACTTATTCTGCAGTGATTAATGTCGACAGTTAAAGTTCAGGCTTTTCTCGTCTTAGCGACCGCTCAAGAAACGCTTTACAGGGCAAGTCACACTTACCCATTCACACACATTCATACAGCGCTGCTATTTACCGCGCTTTCTCTGTCACATTCGTACCCTGAGCCGTCTTTAACACTTAACCCAAATTCAGGGTTAAGTGTCTTGCCCAAGGACTCCTCAGCATGCGTACTGGAGGAGCAACCTCCTGGTTAGTGGACGACCCGCTCCACTTCCTGAGCCAGAGTTATTACAGTGTATATCAGAGACGGTGTGCAGGACCGATCCCTATCTTTGAGAGTAAAATCATCATGTCAGTGTCAGACGGGGCTCGTAGAGAGTCCTCTCTTTTCTATGAGATCCTCAAACTCAACATCATGAAAAACCTTCATTCCTAATTATGTATTTAATAATTCAGAAAATCGGTGAAAGAAACACAATATTGCTTTTATCCTGACTCGCTTTGGCAGAACCTCTACAGCAAAAGCACAATAACGTGATGTCTAAGTTATATTCAAGTGTTCCAATGAGCTCTTATTGAGCTTGATCTTATCATTGATATTAAATACTAGCCGACTTGCCGACTCTGTTCTGAGATAAATTCATTTAACATCCCATCTCATGATAGTGGCACACAGCGACATACGCTGTGGTCTTGAGATCAAAATATAACAGAAGGAGCCCAATGTTAGCATTGTCTCCAGTAATACAATTATACAAGTGGTAACTAAGCATATTTACAAGCCCAGCAAACCCACACTGATGTTTCCAATTACTGTAGCTTATTAGGCTCCCGCTAAAGTTACGCTGTAAACCAATGATCCATAATCTCCCTAGTCTCTGTGCGCTAATAAGAAGATAAAAGTGTAAACTGTTCAACTCACGAGGTCAATTGGAGTCACAGGAGAAGGTGAGAGTGGTGTCACCGAACCACAGGATGGGAAGTGAAGATGCATGTGAGAAATGGTAGTTTTAGATATAATAAGATAAACAAAAAAGATCCATTGTTCCATGTCGTTTCTCCAAACACAAGAAGCCTCCGACTTGGCACAGGGCTAACTGGGAGACATTGATGTTTAGTCTCACCTGTACACATTGTCATGACCCTCCGTCTCGCCAGCAGACACGTTTAACATGACATGGCACCAAAATAATCAAAGTCTCTATTCGTATCATTGGTGATGGCTGCATCCCATTCAGGTGCCCCAGATCCACAGGGAGACCTGAAGGGAACGGAGCCATCATGAATGAACACAACCAGTAACACCTGTGCCAGAACAACGTGTCAGCTGTGAAAAAAATAAAAGAAAGAAAAGGAAGGCTCCGGTCTTAAAAGGACATCCAAATCACATCCTTGGTATTGTTACTGCCTGCAGTAATTTTTGGCGGCTCGCGCATGGTTAGGGCACGAAACAATTATTGATTAGCATCTAATTGGATAAATAGATTCAAACCAATGGGGGCCAAACATTTGCTGATTACTGGGAAGCTTTGTTCTGCTTTACATCAATGGATACATTTAATAAATTAATTTTGAATCATAGTGTTGGTTTGGATAAAACAAGACTTTTTTTGTGGGGGGATGGTGGTAATTTATTGCCCAATCCATTTGCTAATTAAACTGAAAAAAAAGTAGTATTTGCAAAGAGGTTATCGATGTTCAAACACTTGCAGTCCCACCCCTGACCCGAGCATCTCTGAAATCCTGCCTACGGCCCTGTCGCGCCTCGGTTCTCGCTGCATTAACGTGCACATCTGGAGAACGTATTTTTGACCAAACTTTTCTGGCTTCCCGGGACGGGACGGGACGGGACGGGACGGGAGCGGAGCACGCGGCGGCCCGGTGCCCGGTGCCCGGTGCTCAGTGGAGCCGTCCCGCCAGCAGGGCGCGTCTGTGCGCCTCGGACAGGAGGCGACGCGGCCCGAGCCCACTCCCCGCTTTCAGCGAAACTGTGTGACGGGAAAGCCCCGTTGTTGTTGTGTGTGTGTGTGAGAGAGAGAGAGTGTGCGTGTGTGTGTGTGAGAGAGAGAGTGCATAAGAGTGTGTCTTTTCTTTTTTTACACTGTCAGAAAGCCCATGCACCGAGCGCGTTCTTCCCCCAGCAGCTCCAGCGCCGACAGGACTCTCCCAGGATGCTGTCGAGCAGCGTCGGAGTGGCCGGCTGTTTGCTCTTCCTCTCCGTCTGTGAGTCCTCACTTTACTTCTCTACTCGTCGCGTCGGGAGGCTGCGACCACGAGACGGACCGCTGCGAGGGGGACGCGGGGGGACGAGGGGGGCTCGGGGGGCTCCCTCCGTCCCTCCGTCCCTTCCTTCCTCCCTCCGCCGCCTCGAACGACTCGTGTCCCGGTTCCACTGAACGCGCGGCTCGACGCGGCGACGCGTTGCCCTCAGTGTTTTTTCTTCCAAATGAAATGTAGCAAAGACAAGAGGAGACCACCGAGCTGCGCTGGGTGTTCTTCACCAGGAACAGTTCGGAGAAAAGTGCGCGCAGCCGCGATTCGCCTCAACTTCCTGAGAGGAGTTGAAAAAGGCGATTTTTTTTGCGCGAAGCGGTTCGCCATGTGGGCTCGTGGAGACACGAGGGGTTCACACGACGGTCCGAGGCGCGGGGGGACGACAGTCCGGGGCGCGGGGGGACGGTCCGGGGCGCGGGGGGACGGTCCGGGGCGCGGGGGGACGACAGTCCGGGGCGCGGGGGGACGGTCCGAGGCGCGAGGCGCGGGGGGACAACAGTCCGGGGCGCGGGGGGACGGTCCGGGGCGCGGGGGGACGACAGTCCGGGGCGCGGGGGGACGGTCCGAGGCGCGAGGCGCGGGGGGACAACAGTCCGGGGCGCGGGGGGACGGTCCGGGGCGCGGGGGGACGACAGTCCGGGGCGCGGGGGGACGGTCCGAGGCGCGAGGCGCGGGGGGACAACAGTCCGGGCGCGGGGGGACGGTCCGGGGCGCGGGGGGACGGTCCGAGGCGCGAGGCGCGGGGGGACAACAGTCCGCGGGGGGACAACAGTCCGCGGGGGGACGGTCCGAGGGGACGGTCCGAGGCGCGAGGCGCGGGGGGACAACAGTCCGCGGGGGGACGGTCCGAGGGGACGGTCCGAGGCGCGGGTGTTTGCAGTAGCGACGTGTCCCTTGGTATCGGGCGGTGAGAGCAGCAGCTGCTGCTTCCTGGCACATCGACGTCGAGTCGAGTCGAGTCGAGCGCGCCCCCGGCTGCTGCTCCACCGGAGGCTCCGGCGAGGCTTCTCCAGGAATCCGCCTGTGTGCACCGGGAACTGTGCCACCGTTCTTTTCGCGATCCATAGGGCGATTGATTCAAATCCTCAGTCTTGTCAGTCATTTCAAAAGAGTGTGCATGTACTTTTATGAGCAAATTGTAGTTAGATTTGCTGCAGAAATACATTTAACTGTGGATGACAACACGTCTTGCCATGGAGCAGAATCCTTAATTTATCACATAGTGGCTCAAATGTCAAATAACGTAGTTGACTTTTAATTCCACAGGAGCAAACGCACCAATGCTCCATACACGCAGAGATGCATCTATCACAATTGGGCACAAAGCCCTTATGCTTACATATACAACATATCCATACAATGTCAAACACAGTGCACGATTCAGGCGGTGTGTCAGGTCAACACAGTAGACTGCAGCGGGCGATGTGTGGCTGCAGCCGTGCAGGAAATTGCAGCCAGAGACCAATATTGCATTGGCCCAGTGCACCACGTGGACGTCCACCTGGACACAATGTGATAAGTGCTGAGCACAGCAGAGTCCGCCTGCTTTGCTCGGGACTGAACATCGTCACAGTGTAATATTGAGAGAGGAAGAACAAAAAAAAAAGAGAGGCCAGAATACACAAGGATGTGCAGAAACTGGAATAGTGCTGGAAAATGTCATGTCTGTTTGGGTAAAGAAGACAGGCAATAATAAGTGGAGTCATGTCTCAAAATGACCTACTGTTGATTGGATTTGACCAAGGTTGATCAGTTTTTAACCAAGTCAATTTTAGTAAAACAATTTTTTGCCTACTAACACATCATTGTGTCATTTTAAAGCTCGGTGTCTTTACAATCAATTGTCACTCTTACTTCCTGAATGCAAATTGGGAAAACATTTCAGAATGTCTCAGTGTAATCTGCACGGTAACTACATAAGGTTGAGATGTTTGCTTCAATTTACCTGGAGGGGTTACACGTCGAAGAAAATCATAAAGTATATACATTAGAGTAGATGTCCGGATGCCATTTTTCCCTTCCCGATACCTGGACTTTGCATATTGGCCAATACCGAGTACCCTCCCGATACCAGTGCAGTAAGAAAACAACAACAACAACAACGACAACAACTTGTTTAAGGTATTTTAACAGCTGTATTTTCCAAACCCTGTATGGAAGTGATGACCTGACTCGGGTTGAACGCTGAAGTGATTTCTGGGAAAACAAAATTGCAGTTTTATCTGGGTGAAACTAATATACTTTAAAGACTTGTAATCGGATCTGTACCTAGATTCACATACTCACAGATGCCGGCTTTTTCTGCAGTATAGGAGGCATTTCCATTACTGGTATATGTTAGAACTACAATTCCAGCTTGTGGATATGTAAAAAAAAATGACTGTAGTCTGGTTAGTACGAGGAGCCAGAGTCAATGCTGCAATCCACTTCTTCCATGTGCACAAGCTAAGGCTGTGTTTGTGTGTTTGGCACCAAGTCAAGCACGTTTTGTCGGGCATCAGGCTCTGACAAGGCTTCTTGTCTGCTCCCCCACGTATGTAATATTCATGCATCTAACATCAGGCCGAGGTATGGAGAGTGTCCAGCTTCCTGACATTAGGGTGCCACCTCTACTGTTTTCCTACGATGTCGTCCACGAGGCTTCAACAGACTGTCATCGTTGATGTGCACTGGAGCGGCTTGTAGCTGACTGTGGTGCAGTTGGAATGAGGTGCTGCACCTTAAAGTTCTGGGCCACCGTGCTGCAGTCCACATGGGCTGCATTTCAATGGTGCCACGTGTGGGACCACCACAACGTCTATATTTGAAGGTGAATGTGTTGATGTTACACTGTTGTGGAATGGGTTGACGAATTTAGTTCAGTGGATTTATTTATATTATATGAAAATGTAGCGAAACACAAAAGTGACAGGCGTTTTGTGGTCGGAGAATGTACCTATTGGTTTTAAAATACTAGTGCTGTCAAAATGTATTAGGAATGATTAATGTTATTTCATAGGTCAATGTACATTTTTATCGCATGCCAAGGAGCAACTTCTCTCCCCCCGATTTTTAGTTACAACATGTCAAAAGATATGGATTGCTGTTTTCTCTCAAAGAAAAAAGTTGCCTCTCCCCATCCAGTTGCCTCAGTTCAGGTGTCTCATTTTTTTGACAGTAAGAAAAGATTGTGGGGTTGATGCTGGTGGTGAACTGAGAGCTGAGCCACTGAGAGCAGCTCCCAAACAAACTCTAATAAGCTCTCTGTTCTGACCGTCTGGTTTTTGGGTAGTGGCTGGGAGGAATCCAATCGAATTCAGGGTTCGGCGGTTGTCATGGCTCTTGCACAACAACAGAAAAGAACTGAGAGGATGCGTCTGTTCCCAAAATGTTCCTGCTGTTATGAACACGTCTGACCCGGGCAATTTCCTGCTGTGTTCTTCACACGTGAACGCCAAACTCCGGAATTTGTCCGGACCCAATTCATTTGATAAATGTCTGGGCCCAGTTTTCATCTGAAAGTGGCTATGGAGAGCTGAGAGATGCTGCTGGGGAAAGGCTCTGTGTCTTGGATGAGCAGCTTTTGGCTCAGTGATGAATGGATGGATGGAGGCTGGTTGTTTAAATTATTGATTTAAAATATCAATTACTCTACAGTCACTAAAAAGGTTATTGGTAGTGTCTCACAAGCCAATATACATTTGTCTGATGTCCAAGAATTTAGCATATCATAAATACTCACAAGTGCCAGTTATGGGAGGCCGTGGCTCAGGAGTTAGAGTGGGTCGTCCACTAACCAGAAGGTCTGTGCTTTGATCCTTTGGGCAAGAGCTGCATGGTGTAGTGTCCTTGGGCAAGACACGGAACCTTAAATTACCCCTGACAGCTGTTCCCTTATGAGTGTGAAAGAAAGGCACGGCACATAGAAGCACCTTGCGAATGGGTGAATGCAACTTGTAGTGTAAACAGCTTTGAGGGGTCGTTAAGACGAAGAAGAAAAGTGCTATATAATTGCAATCCAATTACAGTTCAATGTGGACAGTTTAGCAAATCAATCGGACGTACCAGCCAACCAACCAACCAACCAACCAACCAACCAACCAACCAACCAACCAACCAATCATGGCCTTTCTGTGTGGAGTTTGCATGTTCTCTCAGTGTCAGAGCTGGTTCTCTCCAGGTACTCTAGCTTCCTCACAGTCCAAAGACATGCAGATTGTGGTTAGGTTAATTGTGGTATCTAAATTGACCATATAGGTATGAATGTGAGTGAGAATGGTTGTTTGTATCTTCTTGGTCCTGCCTCTCGCCCGATTGGCTCCAGCCCCCCATTATGGATCAATTTCCCATAAAAAATGATCATGATTTATTTCAATACTATAAATTGATATAGTGATTAGAATAAAGATTACTGTGGTATAGGATTGTTGCTTGTCCATGTAAACATAGAAAGGCTGAGTTAACAGTCTATACTTTTAAAATGTATTTATCCAAAGATAGTAAAATTTTGAATAATTTGTTTGCAATGTGGCCACTGTAGTCAAAGTGTCAAATTAGAGGGTAGGCCAGTTTGTATGAGCTATATTATAGATAATTCAACAAATGACTTATAGTTTTACAGAAACTTTCTGCATGTTTGTTGTTTTTAGTACAGGTTGTGTTGTCATGCCATTTCTATGATCACTAACAGTGCAAATGAATATTGATATGAAGATCTCTGGATGCTGCACACCCACGGTTGTTAGCATTGCAAGTTAGAAAAGATTGGATATTAACTCTATTTTAATAAAACATTAGGATCAAGAGAGACCTCTTGCCAGTATGTGTTGTAGTTGGCTGCTGGCAGTTCTTGGGTGGGAATAAAAAGTTAAAATTGAATGTGACACAACGCCAGATGAAGCCTGTGCTTCCTGCAAGTCTAACAGTTTATTGAACAGTTTTCAGAAATACATATAAGGTGCATTATTACAACTGTATGTGCAGCAAAAAGTGTGCCATCTGTGACAGTCCTTTGAGGAGCTGCTTTCATTTCAACCATGTGCGCTGCCTCTGTTCTCACAACCCGTTGTATTTTTTTCTCCATGAAAAGTGTTGGAAGTTTTTCTTTCTTTTTTTTAAAGACGAGCATGTCTTTCAAAGAGCTGTATCAGTCTAAGTCTTGAGACAATGATGTAGCTGAGAAGGGTCATAACAGAAAGAATTGGAGCGCTTGATAGGTTTTTGGGATCAAAGTAAATTTTAAGGTACAGAATAATCCAATATGAATGAATGTAATTCCTACCTATAATGGGCTCTGCATGCACATGCAATCAGTGCATATACATTGCCAGTTAGCAAACCTCAGTACAGTCATTATGCTGATGTGATTGAAGGCCTGCAGAAAACTCACCTCCTGCCGAACTTCAGTTGGATATTCTATCGCCTTTTATCTCTCGTTTCATTAGCTGCATGTCTCTCTACCTTCACCAGCCACTCAATGCCATTTTGAGCCATGCACTCAGCGTTCTTGTGTAAACTCGAGTGCTGGGAGCTGCTGTCACTGGTTTTTGGAAGGGCTCGGCACAGTAAGAGGGTTATGAGCCCTCATCTTTGGAGATGTAGTCTCTCAGAAGTGGTTTCTGGATGGCAGCACCATGCCAAAAATATCAGCACTGTGAAGCTCACTTAATTTAATATCTCATTGTCTTTGCCAGATTAAATCATTTTGTTTGTCAGGTGCAGTTCAGAAGCAGTTTGGCTTCATCGCTATTCAGCCTTCAGTCGTCTCATTTTGATTGTAATATTCCACATAGACGTGGTGATTATCAGAGCTCTTTTGGATCTCACACTGACTGCTAATTAGCATCCAGGTTAATATAGTGCATAGTGAGTTTGTTAATTTCATGTGGTGTCTCATAACCCATTATGGCAAGTAAATCGTTGCTAAATTACTATGAATTCATGAGGACTTTTGTGCCCAATATACACGTTTTCATTATTGTCAGATTCTTTGAATTCTGCTCAGATACACTCATACCAGTTCGATTCCCTCAGCGTCTCACTCTCTCAGCCAATTGCGTCGGACACATGTTTTTTTTTGACAAGGACAATGTAAATTGAGTAGCTCGGAGCTTTCATTATGTAGAGTGATTTCCAGACTTTCTGAAATCAAAGTGAGCAAGTTCCCCTCGGTGCGGCTCAATTGAAAACATGGTTGGAAACAGCAGACTTGATTATGCAGGTTGAGGAGGCGATGTGATGCGACGCGATGCAATGGAGGTGCTCCCGTGATCAGCGCTCCCGACATTATGTAGAGAGCACTCCCCATCATCCCCCGCCCCACCGCCTCTCCCACGCCTCTGCCTCTCCAGGGTGAGCCATGAAATGACGGCACTGTGGACTTAAATGTATTCACGTAGGAAGCTTAATTTCGTGCCAAATGTTGCATTTTTAATACTGACATAAAAAAACAGGGATGCCGGACGACAGTCACCCTGCTCACCCAACAGAGGTAATGATTCGCTGGATCACACTTTTATGAATGTGAATTTTACCTGGCCATTAGGATCCAAGGACATTGGATAATAGACCGGATATAACTTGGTTCTGCTGGATTTTTTCGTTGCTGATTTAAAAACAAGGAAGTAGTGATTTGCAAATTTCTATTATATTTCCCACATTGTACATTTTAATGCTTCTTTTATCAGCAAGTACAGGTTTTTCTTTTCCTTAGGAGCCATAAAGCTTTTATTTTATATTATACTGAATAAACAATGCAGAGAAGATGTGCATTTATGTTAGCATTTTTCATAAGAAATGTTTCTTATATTATTAAGTTCTTTATATGGTTTTATTTGTGTTTTCTTTTTCTTTATTATAATTTATAATTGATTTGATTGTAAAGTATCAAGCCTCAATTACGTTTCTTTGTCATTAGGTTTTGATAACAACATCTTTGGAGCCATTGCCATAAAAAAAATGTAACTCTCTAATATCGGTATCAGCATAGCCCCCCAAAAATCCATATTGGGGGGCTCTATTAGAAATATGTAGTAAATATAAGTAATATATAGTGTCATTTTTTGTAAAATGTATTAATTGGAGGGAGGGAAGCAAAAATCTCTGCTGAAAAATTGAACAATGAGCTTCTTCTTGTTGCAGATATTTCTTTCATTATTTCAAACAGGACTCTCACAGAGTCTGAAGGATCACCCCATGGCTGTCAGTACTTTCTCTTATTGGAGGCATATTCTGAGCCGTCATCATCACAAAAACACTATTAACTGTAAACTGCACCGAACTGAGTCTGCTTCGAGCAACAAACACGAGAAGTTTTTGATGCCAGGAAACATAAAAAATGTGTATGAAAATCCGATCTTTGCCTTTTGAAATGTATGTGTATGACTCAGTGAAATTTAAGACCTGAGGTGTAATCACTACCTTTTCATGTGGGTGCTTTCCGCTCATTCTAAGACTCTTTCTGTGAGGAACGTCGGAAAGGGATATTTCTTTGGCCTGGCTGGCAGATTTGAAAACTGCCTAGCATCCATTGTTTTTTTTTCTGGTGCTTTCATGACTAAGATAATTAGGTTCATTATGTTGTACTGAAAGTTCTTACTGAACTGGTGGCTTTACTCCAGGCTTTACACACAGCCGTGTTTTGAACTTAACTCTGCTCCTTGAATAATTTAGGAGGAGGGTTTTCCCTGCAATAGATAAAATTAGTATCTGACCAAACCTCTGCAGATTGGGTCATGAAAACAAAGTCAAAGAGGTTATATCTGTTCATTTAAAAAAGCAGGATGTACATTTCCATTGGACAGTTTTTGTCTATCTTGTATATTGAATATGAGATATTGCTCTATCGCAGGAATTTCAGCTGCCTTGTTCCTAGAAAACAAATCCACTGCTTTTAGGTTTTTCTGACTGCTGCTGCTGCTGCGAGTCGGGAGAAGAAATTTAACTCTTTCTCGGTTCTGTCACCCAATTAACGACAGATTTAATGATGACTTGTGCAGGAGTGTGGGCAGCCTGATTTAATATAGCCCAGTGTATAAATTCATTCTCAGCGACGCTGCCGTTTTGGATGCATTGATTTGAATTCCCGGGAATCTTTCTGTGAAGATTTTCTCTTGTCTCAGAATCGATGGCAATGTAATTGGATAGCAGCTCTCAGTGCTCTAATTACAAACTCTTGATAGATGAATGGTGCGCTGTCCTCCCACAGATCCGACTTCCACTTAGCACGGAGGACTGAGGGCTCTGAGTTATTATTTGAATATTTTTCATATTTCTTTCATAAACTAGAACACAAATCAAGTTGTTTCCTTTTAGCTGTGCTCAAGTATGGCAGATTTGAAGTTAGAGAGGTGACCCAGTCTGAGGGAAAAAGATAGAGTTTAAGGTTTGGATTAAAAGGATTAATATCTGTGTCTGTTCTTTTTCCACTCTTACAGTTCACATCAACTTTGCGACTGGCAGCCCAGGAAAAGGCTCACAGGTAAGAAACAAGATATTCTTTATTTCCTGTCTGCAAATTAGTCTGAAGCCTTGTGCTGTTGCTCATCTCTCGATAATTAGTATTCCTCATTCATTTCCTTTCCCCTATTACCTGACAACCTGAACTATGTCTTCTTTGATAGATTGATTATCAGCCACCAGATCAGATGTTCAATTTGCTCTGCCATACAATCACTTTTTGCTTTTCTAAAGTGAAAGATGATTTTTCACCGTTGCATTTCTATTAGGCTACATTTGCTGCTCGATAAATAATTAACATGTTGAGTTGCTCAGCTTCTCATTGGCCTGAGAGGATGTTGACAGTAAGCCTCCTGGCAGAGGTGCTTAGCGTTACAGAAATGGGAAATTACTCTTTTTTTACACGTCAGCTGCTTCTTTTCCTAGCATTTTGCTTTGCTTCTTTTTATGTGAACTCACATTGTTTAAATGATGTTCGGCAGAATTGTCATCAACTGAACCCTCTTAAGTAAACATTGAAAAAAAACCAATTCCAGACATATTGCTGTATATGGTATATAATGAGAAGTACTCAAAGATTCTTGCCTCTAATTTCAACCCCCCCAAAAAAGACTTTTAAAGTTCACATTAAGCTACTTTCTTAAGATAATTGTGCCACATTATCAGTGTCCCTTCAAAGAAGGATACTCAGTCAAAGCACAAATCACAATTACTTGAGTTTTTGTTGTTGTCAGAGAATAACAAAGGACAGCTGCCTGTCTGAATGATAAAAGCAGAGATTTATATGGCATCTATTCAGGAGAAGAATCTGTGAAATTGTGTTTTCCTTACAGTGGAAACATTATCGTGAATTAAAGTCAAGTCTAATGTGGTGGGATAAAAGACATGAGGAACTGGTCCAACATAACCTGTGTTTCTTAGAGCGTTCAAAATCGAGGTTCCCATTTGTTGTAGCCTGTAATATTTGCCATTTGATTTTTTTTTTTTTCTTCTCCACTACTAAGCCCCAAAAAGTTTTAGATCTCAGCTGAAGAACAACATTAACAAAATAGAGAGGAATACACATTTCTAGGTCATGGGAGTGCTCCAGTTTAGTTATGGTAAGTTATAGAATTAACAACAGGGTCATGGAGAGAGGCCTGGCAATCATTGACATACACACCATTTGGAACACGTGCTTATAAATTAGAGGACTTAACTCATTATTTCTAACATAAACCATATGCTGAATAAAGCAATTAATTACTGCTCTTTCCAGGAGGACTATTGACTGTCTTACAAAGTTGCAAGGTATAGTGTATGTGGGAAAATGAAGTGCAATACATATAAAATACAGATCTGAGCTAAGATGAAGACAATCCAAATACAATTTAATTTTGATTCATGGCTTTGATTCTTCCAGTCTGTCAGGTGACAGTGAGAGTCGTCAAGAGTGTTTCCAGGTGCACAACACCCATAAAACACCAACATGACTTGTTGTCAGTTAAAAACCGTTACAGCTACAAGTGTTTGTTGGAGACCGTTGGAAAAACTACAATTAATTTGTCCTGTTGTTTTGCAATAATTTGCAGGAAAATTATGGCGGGTGTACGTCAGTGGTAAATATGTGATTGTAAACAAAATCCTTTTGGCTATCTTATATTTTGTAATGCGTGTTGTGTGCCTGATACATGCTGCTGTAACACTGGAAGTACATCTTGTCTGTCGGTCTGTCTGTCATTCACCAATGTAGGGTTTTAAACCACTTTTTCATCAGAGCTCGTTTCACATGAGTTTTGGCGAAAATGGCCAGCATAGAAGATCTGGCACCACACGGCAGAGGATTCCCCACCTGACTTCAGACAGCTGGGCTCATCCAATCATGATTACAATTTGGCTAAATCTGCAGGGACTCCTGTAGTGTGTGTGTGTGTGTAATATGGCAAAGCAGCAACGGCCAAGTAGTATTAAATTCAGAGCAGCGTATTTATAAAATTGCCAAATTGTGCAACCTCGTGGTTTAGTGTTTGCTCCCATCCAATGGAGAGAAATATTTGAAAAGCTACATCCCCTGCTTCTGTTGCACATAGCATCGCTGCAAGAGGCTCATGATTTGCAAAGTGGAACATGGCAGCAGCTGTAAACATCACAGTCTAAATCACAGTAGTTGTCTTTGAATGCTGTTTGTGGCTCGCACGTGGATCACAGATTTACTTCCCTCCTTTGAAGACAGCCTGAAGCCTCTGATGACTGCCATCAGTTTGAACTGAGAATGACTTGGAGAAGTTGGCAAAGGCAAGGCCTGCACACAGTAGGTAGTGTGATTATCTGCCGCTTCCGGGCTCTTAATCAACAAGTGTATTGCAAGTTTGCTAATGTAAGCAGACGTGCCTTGATCTCATGCACCCAGAGGAGTCTGAAAAGTGAGGAGATGAATGCGTACACAGTGTGAGAAATGATTTACTAACTTATTCCATGAGTTCTGCAGAGCCAGTAAATAAGTTGAACTTTTTAATATTCGTGTACACTGTCATTTAGGGCTTCTCAAAGGGCACGACCGGCTACTGAGGTCCTTCGTCAGTAGAAGTCTTCACCTCTGTGTAGACGGAACTCGGCCTGAAGTGGAGTTCACATAATGACCAGTCTTGAAGGATAAATAAGGGGCAGCCTTCCTTAACAACCCAATCAATTCAACTCCTCATGTCTGATTGGAGAAGAATTTGCCTGTAATTTGTAGATTTTCATGCTCTCTGCCAAACACCCTTTTTTTGCAAATGACATTGGTCATTACAGCATAAATGGCTTTCATTAAATGCAAAAAGAGCTTTTCTTCTTCTCCAGAATCTCCAAAACCTGCATGAATGCTGCCATTGTTCAGTCGATGAGCTCTCTGCAACTGGACAAAAAGAATGTGTGAATAGCAACAGTTTTTCAGGCACAGTTGTCACATCCATCAAAACGCTCCCAGCTTGAAGTTTCCACTGTCCAAAAATGTCGTGAGGAAATGGTGGTTAAGTGGATCTGGGGAAGTCAAGACAAGGTCTAGCATACTAAGGAAACTCTCATAAAACTGCACGTTTTTTGAGCAGAAAGTAAAAGCAAAACCTCCTGTATGTCTGCAGGACACAGGAGTGGTGGTTGGTCGTTCAACTGTGCAGCTTCCACATGACATTGAGTCATCAGTAGAAAACTAAACCTGCAAACTTATCACAAAAAATCAACATCTCAAGTCTGCGTGTTAGGAAGTGAAGTTAAAATTGAGGAAAAAGCTGATTCCACTGAACATCAACATATTCAAGAAAAGCAAATCCAGAACTACTTGTATTTCTACTTCAAGAAACACTAGCTGAAGCTTGTAGAGTTGTATTAAGAGTTACTTAATACTAATTGGAAATCTGTAGATCCTCATCATGCTCTTTTTGTGTGCAGCCTAAAAATAACTCAGTAGGAGTTAGATTCCTAAATGAAAAATAGAAGTACTTTTGTGATTGTGTGCAAGTTGTGATATCTGCCAAAATGAACGTTTCAATTTTGAATGTCTGCTTGCTGCACGGCTTGTGTTCACATCTCCTCCCGTCCAAAATCAACAAATTATGGAATTTGCCCTTTGATAACCCTTTAACCTGGCTCATGCAATTCATATTTAAACAATCTGAGAGTATCGCGCTCATTAATGTAATAGATGTTATTAAGAAAGTCAAAGCTCTGTGCTTATGGAAGGTTTTCTTCTGTTATTGAGACTTTTATGGCTGAAATCTGGTCCAAAACATCAGCCATCGCATGCCGAAGAGAGGGAGCACACTGTGAGCCTAAATAACTTGCACAGCAGGCCTTGACAGAAACGTTTGCCCCGTTGCCTCCGGCAACCAGATTTGGACCACTGTCAACAATTTTGTGTGGTCTGGTTGCCTCTGGTGGCAAAGAGTTTTCACTGTGCTTACCAAAACAAAGCCGAATCCCCCGTCAACAGTCGAACTAAGTGAGAATGTCCCCGATGAAGTGTGAGAGAAACTCTAAAATAATCAGCTTCGAAAGAATAAAACACAGGAGACTGGAGAGTGATCGTGATGCTGAATGAAGTGGACAAGCAGAAAAAGAAATGGAACCTTCATCAAAACCAAAGAGGTTGTAAGTTAGTTTATTTGTTTAAAGAAATTAAAAAGTATACCACAAACTCTGCAACACACTTCCATCAGGGAAAAAGAAGTTTGCTCATCTAGATGAACACATTTAGAGTATCGGGGCTCATAAACAAGGGAGGGCAGCCAATATACTGTATATTAGGAAGGAAGAAAGGGACACCAGTCTTTCAGGATTTATTATGTAAGATATCCGGCTAATCACATTACTTTGCAAATGTGAAATTTAAATGCAATTATATTATTCTTTCATACTCATCTTCATTCTTGATTATTTTATTTTTTTTGAAATGATCCTGAGCCTCTTGCTCTTAATCAAATCCGTGTGTGTGTGCGCGCGTGCGTGAGAGAGAGTGTAGCACAAAGGGAGGCTAAAATTAAAATTTTGTCATTTAACATTTAGACAGGTCATGGTGCCCTTCTTCAGTTTTCTTTGCTACTTTCTTTACTGGGTACAAGATGATTCTCGTTGCTATGGATACAGCCCAGCAATGTAGCAGCTGCATTATAACTTGTTAAAATGACCTTGATAGGAAGTATATACCCTGTGTTATTTATCGTTAGCTGCATAGTGCACAGAACAGTATGTAGACGGGCATCAGCTAATATTAGTCAGATTTACAGTTTATAGCATGTGCTTTAAATATAGATCTTTTTTGCGTGAAGTGTAGAACAAAGTCACATCGGTCATTGTGGTTTGATTACTACTTCTGTGTTAACGTTTGAGTTCTTCAGTCCAACATTTTTCTCATTTAAAAGTGCCATTACTTCATTTTATAATCTCTGATTGTGTAAGACTGACTATTTATTTTGTTATTGCACACAAACAAACACCAATCCAGCAATGTTTGTTCCTCTCTCGATACTCTCAGCAACTTTCTGTCTGCAGCTCTCAGCGCCAATCTGACTGGTTCCTACTGTGTTAGTTTGATAATTATTTATATATATATATATATATATATATATATATATATATATACACTGTGCTTTAGCTGAAATGATTATATGACCAGATGACTGTCACAAAGAAGATAAATGATTGATTAATCTTTCCAGACATTTTTCAACCCAGTAAATAAAAAAAATGGCAAATGTGGATCCAGCTTCTCAAATGTGGGGATTTTCTGCTTTTTTACTTTGGGGACCGAGACGCTTGAAGAATTTCTCTCAGTCTCTGGGAAGTTGTTGTGTGTTGGCTTTTCATAGACTAAACAATTAAAACAATCAAGATGTATTTGGCAGATTATATTGGCAGAATAATAGTTCCCGTCAGCTCTAGTTGACAACATATTGAATAACACTTTTAAACTAAACTGACGTGATTGTTGTGAACTCCATCATGCACTTTGTTTGCATCAATTGGAGCAAATTGACAGTTCAACCTGTCAGTTGTAGTCTACATTTCTTCGCAACAAACTATAATTAGCAGTTTTTTACCTTTCGATTTTTAGTTGTCAGCGAAATGAAAAAAAGATGCTGTGAAAAGCCCTGATGAGAACAGGGAGCTGACAAGTCATCACGTTGTTTCATCATTAAGTGTTTAACCCTTCAGGTACATGAGGTGCTTAGAGTCCTTCTTGACAGCCATCATCTATGAACATCACACATTTTACTCTCAACATGTCAAAATTCAAAAGTGAAAAAAAAAAAATCCTGTACCCTTGAACCACTCTTGCCGTCAGTGAGCAGAAAGCTAATGTGAGCTGACGGGTCACTCACATCAGTGAATCCCCTCTGGGATTGAGAGATGTAGCAGGGGGCCCTGCATGTATGTGAAGAGCTTCCAAATCAAAGTCCGGGATCAAAGGGGTTGTCTTTGCTGGTGTCCTTGACTACATAACAGACACATTAATAGGTTGAGGATGATTCTCGAGGAGTTTATGGATGTCCACATAAGCTGAGGAAGCCTTCGCAGCGGTGCCGCCGCCGCAATGAGGTTGAGCTACACGAGGCACCGCTATTCCGTCTGCCTGCATCGGCGCTGCGCTGCCGCAGATCAAAAGTGCTCAAGGGAGGGTGAAACTAAAGCCCTTCGGCTGGACAGTGTAGACTCATAGCAATTCCTTTATAACACCTATGGGTGTCTGATTTGTGCTGCAAATGGCTGACAGCCTGCTGTCAGACAGGATAAAGGGGGGCATTACCTGTGCACAGAAGCATAGAAGACCGAGAAGAGCAGAGTTCTGAGGGCTGAGAATGATTCATGTCTCAGTAATGGTGAAAATGATGCCGGACCTGATCTGAGTTCACTCTGCCGCAGAATATTAGATCATTTAGGACACCAGACAAAAGATTTGCAGTCCTCGCGTCACTCAGCTGTGGGGATTTTGTGAAGCGTAAGCAAGAAGCAGGATTTACAATGGGGAATATTTTGTTAAAGGCCCCCATGAGTACATTTTTGATCTTATACATTTGAGGGGAAAAATCGCCCATGTGTTGTGTCATCATGTGTTTACAATTGCATCATAATTTGTGCCATTCAAAAGGAAATATCTATCTCATAAAATATCAACACAACAAAAAGCATATTTTTATTTTAATTATAAATTAGTCTATGAACACCGAGGAAAATAAAGGAAATATTCAGGACATAGTCTGACGTTACCTCTGCCGAGGAGCTTACGTGTTTACATTGTCTGTCAGCGGGATAACTCAAAAACTACTGAACTGATTTCCATGAAATTTTGTGGAGTGGTGGGGCATGACCCAAGGAGGAACCCATTAATCTAGGTAAACAGGTGGATTCAGGAATATATTTCCCTTTTTTTAACATGGCGAGATTGGGCGGAGGTTTTTTTCAATTTATCAGAATGTTGTTAATAAACCAGACCAAATGAATTAATTCTGAATCCCTGGAAACATTTTGTTCTTCATAGTTGATGTTTTGGGTCATTGATAAGAGGCTAAATGAAGATAACGAGAAATCATTCAAACTTTCATGTAAAACACAAGTGTTAATACACATTACAATATTACAAATGTATGTGTAACAGAGGAGGAGTTTCTACACTTTGGCCAGACGGAGAGACATCTCATTAAAGCCTCATTGTCATAAGTCATTAGGGCTTAGTCAGTGTTGTATAAAATCACGTAGACACACACACTCACAATCAATATAATTGGTAACGTTTCACCCATCACTTCATTCATCACTCTGGAGGTCTTGATTTATTTTGTTTGGCAGTGGGAGAGAAGTGGTTTACTGTTTCCTCTCGGCCTGACAGTTGTGTTACACTTACAGTGAAAAACATTGCACCTGCCACTTTTGAGTCACAACTACCAAAGTCCTAATGCGCCATAATGAATTCATGCATTATTTGGCTCGTCCTTTAAAGCAGTTTTCTTTTTTTAATGTTGTATATGAGTATTTACCTGATAATGAGTCAGATCCTGATTTTTTTTTACAAGATTCATATCTTCCTTGAGGTTCTTTCTCTCTCTCTCTCTCTCTCTCTCTCTCTCTCTCTCTCTCTCTCTCTTCCGCTGAGGAAATGATTTCAGAGGAGTAGTGTGTGATAAGATGAGATGGGAACCGTGTGGGCATGACTAATGCTACTGAGTCCAATTAAGCTGATGTCTCGTACCCACGGAATTAAATCACCCTGATATGATCTTGTCTGCCTGCGCATATATTTACCTCTAACTCTGATCATCTGCAAACATAAGACAGGACAGAGCTCGGCATATGCACGGATCACGGCTGTGTATAACTTTTTTAGTTGTTGAACTTTCTCCTATCGTTCCTGCATCTTGAAAATGTGCTCGCTTGGTGCTTGTCAAAACACTTGATACAGGATTTAATAATTATATTAGTAAGTATGGGAAGTGCAGAAAATACGAGGCGTACAAATTTAAATGTTGCCACAACACTTGCACAAAGCTGTCCAAATGGAAATTGGCTAAATGAATAGGATGTTCTCTATTATGAAAATGGGTTGTCCTCTAAATGTGCTGAGATAGCGGGTTACATGTAGGCTGGTTCACACAACTGCCACCAAACTACTGTGATTCTCTGTAACCACTGCACCATACCAGCTCCGAGGGAATTTATGACTTAGTTAATCACTCTGAAGGCTGCAACAGCTTGCCAGTGAAATGATTGTTAGTCTTGGGGAAGTCATAAATCAAAACAGGCCTCGGTTTGTCATTATCTATTAATACTGTGCCGCTCTTGCTCTAGAGCTGTATGAAGCAGCCGGATCTCACACGTTCTTGCCTTCTCCCAAGTCTGAAATATTTCCTCTGAAAGATGGAGGTAAAAGACAGCTCTTCAAAGTTTGCTCGGCTTGTGATTGATTCACTCATCCCTCCATGGTCTGCTGCATGCGCTGACAGCTGTGGAGGTGGAACAGTGTTCAAAGCCTTAATTGAGCCGAATGCTCAGAGCTTAAATGCTGCAGGCACAAAATCTACACAATTAGGAAGGACTAATGACGTGGCGTATCGCTCATTATTTCTCCAAATAACCCATAGAGGTTTCCATATTTAGTACCGCTAAGTCTTAATTAGTGATTAGCGAGAGGAAATTGAGTATTTAGCTGAAACCGAGCATCTTCACCCAACCCATTTCCAACATCTTTTGTTGAAACAAAAAAGTGGATTTATGCAGGTCATTATTTGAAGACGTGTTTGAGTGGCTTTTTTCCCTCCCGATGCTGTAATTATTAAAATTGTCTCTCTGTCTTTTCAGAGCCAAGATGATATGCATGTCATCCACAACAATCAGCTGGGTGAGTCTTATTTTGTTTCTACTTAGTTGCAAAAGTACAGAAGTACGACCAACAAAGGAGCAAAAGAAGAACAAGAAATGATGCGACACTTTATAGCCTGCAAATTAGTGCAAATATTTGTTACATTCGGGGAATAAAGCTGAAACCAACAATTAAAAACAAAATTTTAATAATTATTGAATTTCCTTTTGTAGCAAAATTGCCAAATTATTTGATGTTCTGCCTTTCAGTTGTGTGGATTAGCTTTTTTATTTTTCTCTTGTGTGATCTTTAGCCAAATATCTTAAGATTTTTATTTAGCCAGACAACATGTCTCATTTGATGAAATCATGTCCGGCCCTATTATTATTATTATTATTATTATTTTTTGTGATATTTTATGTTTTATGCACAAATGATTCACTGATTAATTCATAAAATAATAAAGACAAATAACTGTCAGTTGCAGCCCTAATGGGATACCAATGAAATACTTACAAGGTGGGCACAAGAAAAGACGCACAGGGAATTGGAAATAACAGGATTTAGGAGGAACCCTTACATTTTAATTACCTGGTACATTATGCAACTTTGTTGCCATGTAAAATAATAAGTACTTATATATATTCTTTACACGTTATCATATATTTCTTTTTCATTTCAAAGTGTTAAAAGTGTATAAACAATATAATTACCATAGCATATATCAACAATACTACAACTAATGTCATTGTAATATCGACAAGAGCACTCAGAGAGCACAGACCTTCGCAAAGGCTGAGCAATCTGCCACCTATATGCTGTTTCACCCAAAACCTGCTTTCCCATCATTATCTTACCCACATGTTTTTAAAGGGGTTATGCATTTATGATGATTTGAGTCAAACATGTCATGTTTTGTCTCACAATTTCACCATTGATTCTTCACCTGCCCGGCTTCGGTCCTCTCATGACGGCTTCTTCTCTCCGTCTCAGAGACAGACTTCTTTTTAACCAGGGGAGTAACTAGACAAGTGAAGTCAGATGTGCTAACCACTCCCTTGGTGCAGCTCGGGGTGCTCGTCTCCTGAGCCACCTCCACCCTCACATGTGTATTTTTTCCATTTAATTCTATCAATTACACCGTTGCTTGTCTTTGTCTTTGGATTATTGGATTATTGTCCATCTATTGTTTGATATTTGGATCAATGTTGGTTGACATTCAAAGAGATTAACCATTCCTGAGTAGTTGTTTTTTCAGTTTTAGGAGAACTGAATACGTTTTCACTGGATGTAATCATTAGTTGTATGTTGAAATGAAAAATGTTAGATGGTGTAAAAAGTTTGAAAGCAAATGTGATAAAGTGAAAATTTGTCTGCCTTGAAAAAATGATAGTCGCCAGAGTTCCTCGGACATTTTTTGTTTGACAAGTTCTTCTTTATCGATTTGACAGCAACCAGGAATTTCATAAGTAGAGCAAATAAAAAGATGGCATGCATGCCTTTCATGCTTCAGGGGGCTCATACAATCAGCATCTGGGATTGATTTTCGGGGGGGAGCCTGCAGAGGACTATGGAGCCGGTTTTCTGGACCTCTGCCTGCTGCTCATTCAACTGGGTCACCACAGACACACAGGCGCACAAAAGCAACTTCATAATGCTCTCATTTGGCAGCTCAGTGCAGAGAGGAAATACAAGCAGACAGCTATCTGAAAAATGGAGCTGCACTATCTGCCACTGCCCTAGTAATTCCCTTTGTCACAGCAGAGAAGCCACGCTCACCTACAGAGAATATCGTCTGTGGGCAGGAATTCAAAAGATGAATAAAGAGAAGTCTGAACCTCTATTGTTTTAACAATGCAGCGGACATCAAGAGATATCACTTGTTTATTTTAAAGGAGCTGGTGACCTTTTAGAAGGCATTGGAAGTAATCACTGTGTTTTTTTAATGCGGAGTACAGGGTTTCGAATCAGAAGAGAATAAGGATGTTTCATTTAAATCTGAATAAAAATGAGGCATTATTTATACAGTGTGTACACACTGCTGTGTGTCTACATTATTACACATCTTCACAACAGAGAGCAGAGTGATTCCTCTGGCCAGTTTGTGCTGCGTATTGTTTTTAGATAGCTGGCATCCTGGAAGACATCCCCTACCTAAGTGCCTGAGGAAGAGAAAACATCCAGCATCGCTACACTGTTAAAATATGAGGGGGGGTTATTCTCTAACATGCCGCATGTGTACATCCTCCATCTGTCTCTGTTGAGTGACCTATACACAATCAACAAATGGAATCAGACATGTGTTCATTTCCAAGATATCACTATACAATAAATTATTACACTAGAATGATTTTTTTTCTCCTCTTAATACATCTATATTGTAGGTTATCAAAACATATTGTGCAGTGTCATAAACAATGAAAAATGATGTGAGGAATCTCTGTCTGGCTGTATATAATTTGCTTTTCTCTCAAAAACTGTTCCTCCAATCTGCTTAAAACTTGGCAGGTGTACTGCTGGGAGCCCAAGAAAGTTCATTGGCAAATTTGGTGCAATTTGGTATTCTTTATTAATATCATTTGAATAAACAGGCGAACAGCGCTCTGTATAGCAGCGGGGGCTAGGGCTCATCAATGTATGTGGCGTCATTGATCACGACAACAAATTCTCCACTTCAGTGTTCTGCATTCTGAGTCAAGCTTCACCGACCTTTTAGCAAACAGTAGAACAATTGTTTGTTCAGCAGCGGGGGTTTGGGGCTCTGCAGACTGAATCCGGCATGTTCTCATCAAGTCTGCAGTCGGTCTTGTCCAGTGTGCCGCTGGTTCAGGGCACATATAACTACATGGTGTGGAATGTGGAGGTAATGCATTTGAAAGAATAACATGAATTGAGAAACATTTGAAGTGGTTAGAATTTGATTCAGACATTTCTGACATATTTGTTGGTTAAATTCTTGTCTGTAGAGGTAAAAGAAACACACCAAAAGAATTGATATTGATCTATTTGCTTGGCTGCATAGTATCATAGTTTAGGGCTCCGGCAATGGTGCACAAATTGGTATTTCTTGCTCTTCTGTTCTCTTTATCCTACAGTTGGTCATTGCCACCATCTTTGTTTTTGGTTTGATTGTTGAATTTGGTTGCAAAACTGTGCAAACAAAGTTTTGCTGTTTGACTTCATGGGAAGAACGCCAAGCCAAATGATTTACTGTTGATGGTATAGAAGAATAAATTACCCATAGTTTTGGTTCTAGTCTTTATCTGTGGAAGAGAGAAAGAAATGTTAGAGCAAATAGCAAATACAATGTACGTTGCCAAAAGCAACGTTTTAAAGGTGGACATTTTTGAGCGTTGGATAGTTGAGAATATAGGGCAACTTTGCACTACAAACAGTAAATTGTACTGCTGGAGAGTAGAGAAGGATTTCCGTTACTGTAAATCAGAATATTCACTATAAAAATAATTGAGCCAAAGAAAGCAGTGCTGCTGTTCCCTTCACAAAAGATATGAGTTATATCTTCCCAGAAGGGACCCTGTTCACAAGATGTTGACTCTACCCTTCTTGTACCCTTCTGTTTAACATACCCTGTGTATTTACTTTTCCTGGCTGCCTGCCTGTCATAAATCTCTATTGTTTCTGCTTTATAGTAGATACTTTATTTATCCCGAGGGAAATTCAGGCATCATTCTGAACATGGCTGATGACTTTGTTTGGCAAATTGAAATAACACCACGCATCCGTCCTTAAAAACAATACACAAACAATACTTATGTAAATTTGTTATACATCGTGAATTCATGCATCACCCCCCCCCGAAAATAAATCTGTTTCGCAGAAATGGGTTTCATAAGCAACACCTGGAATTGGTTAAGCATTAATCGCCTAAGCTTCCTGAATTATTGATGCTAAGTGAGGTTCAAGGGTCGGATTCAGCTCTCATCGGTCTTCAGCACAGATGTCAATGGAGTCATGAACTTTAGAGAACCTTTAATTAGTGCGATTATCACAGGTTGGAGAGCCTGGTGTTCCTATAGCTGTGAGGACTTTCATTGACAGAATCCTTTCCCTGTCCCCTTTACCCTAACCTTAACCATCACACAGAAATGGCTAACTCTAACCCTTGCCTAAACCTAATTCTAATCTGAACCTTTAAACCAAGTCCTAACCTCAAACAGTTCTTTGTAGTTGTGGTGACCGACCAAAATGTCCTCAATGGTCTCAAACAAAAATTAATCGATACAACCATAGCAAGACGTGCACACACACACACACACACACACACACACACACACACACACCCTTTCATCTCCTAATCTCTCTAATAATTCCTCATTTCACTCTCTGCTTTATTCCTCTCTCTGTTTCACTGAGATATTTATGACACTGACCTTTTCAGGAGTAAGATGAAAGTTAAATACACCATGTTCTCTATTGATCTTGTGCAAGGCAATTATAAGCCTGTATTAATGTGGGAAGGGGGCTGATAGAAAATCATTGCTTGGTGCATGACACATGGCCCTCTGCCACAGTAGATGACTGCCTATAGGAAAAAGTAAATTCTTTTTTATGGCTAAATCATACTCTCAACAGCCTTAAAAGTTTGCTTTATTGAATTTGGCTTTCAGATTGGATATCACCAGATGTCGGTGAATTGGCTATTACATTCTGGGGCTGTGTAGTGTGGCGGTCATGGTTAGTTTGGTCATGAAACTGCAACCATATTCTCTCAGTGTAATCTCCGTCGGATGCACGTTTCGGACGTGAGGAAGGAAGAATTGGCTGGGCGTTTTTCTGTAAAAGGCTGATTCTGAGCCATCCTGTCTTGTGGAGTCCAATGATGTGAGTCAGTGGAGTGTAGCAGGTTTTACACCAGCGCAATCAGCCCCTGGATGGGGAGTCAGGCCTGCTGACTATGGAAATGAGCTATTGACAACCTCTGTCATCTCTGAATATGTGCTGGCATTGAAAAGCTCTGAATTTGTCATGACAGTTTCATTGGTCCCAGCACAGACTCATGGCCCCACTCGCAGAACCGTATCCCTGTAGAGTTTTGCAGGAATTCTGTATGTCATTGATATTGCACTATTGATCTGCTTTCCATAGTTGTTGTTTTTTTTCTTTCAAGATTTTGAACTTGATTTAAAATGTTGCGCTCCAAATTCAGCCACACATTCACTTGTTTGCTCTTAGTTGCTTCTTGCTGTGGATATGTGACTGTGTAACTGAAATGAAATGCCCCTGTAACAATTCTGGCGACTACACACACCTACTCCGTGACACTGATGGGGATGACAGAGGTGCAGCAGTGCCTAGAGGTCAGGGTGCTTGCAGCCTTTCTGCCACTTGGCAACGTCTGCTATTCTGCTCCAAGGAAGTGTCACTATTGATTTGTGTCAATAAGGTGACAACACTGCAGGGCCAGGCCACTATCGAGAACACACAATACACACAAGTGCAGATATTCCCTACATCCAACTGTATGCCTGCACACACCTAAGAATACAAACACATTTTAGCTTATCAGCCTTGATTCCTGCATCAGTCTCATCCCGTCTGGTCCTATATGCCGAGATGGCGAGGACGTGCAAACAACACTGAGAGCTTTCACACAGAGTTTGCCATAGACCAGATGGCGATGGCCCTTAAAGAGTGGCTCCATGCACTGAGAAAATCAACAGATCAGAGAGAGAGGGAGGCAGAATTCTCCTGAGTCTCATTTCAACCAATATATTTCAAGGCTGATACAGTCCTTCTTTTATGGAGTGGCCTCTGTGGAATACTGAAGGAGTGAGGGGAGATAAACGAGCACTAGACCCAGCCTTTCTGGTTCCTCTGGCCTCGCAAAATAAAATCCTCTGTACAGAGGTGACCGGGGCTTAAGCTTCATTTCTTTTCATTCTCTTCAATTTCTTTCTCTCAGTATTTAGCCATAACCCCAAGTTTCAGACAAATCACCAGATACTACAGTTAATGCGGAGGGGGACATTGCGGTCTGTGCCAAAGTTGACAGCAATCACACATGTTATTGACATTTCACTAAAACGACAACGAACGTGAACCTGATGATGATGGTGGTGGTGAAGGAAAAGTCAGAGCATATATATGTCCCATAAGCTGCTTTCAGAAATACACTGAAGTGTAAAGGAACATTTTTGTGTTAAAACTCAGCCGGAAAAATCCAGGAGATTCATGGTGAGCGAGTGGGCGCTCTACCCAGGCATCACCCGTCCTCTGAATGTTCCAGAAATGTTTTTGATGTTGTGATTGCGTCCGACTCGTACAATCTCCTGCTGCGTTCCTCAAATGTGAACGCCAAACTCCGCAGAATGAGAGAACCAATTTTGAAACAGGTTAATGGACGAGGAGCAAACACAGCAAAAGCTCTGGAGCTCTACTCTGTAGACCTGAAATACCTTTCATAGCTCAGAAGACACAATAACCTAGCAACCATCTAGAGTACATACACCCTTGTACTACTCTGAATTTCTAAGCAATTACAGTATGTAGCTATCATCTATTCAATCTAACATCCTCCAAATCCCAAGCAACTACACCACCCACCCTTATCCTAGCCAGCAACTTCCCAACACGAGCAGTCGCTGACAATGCTGGGGCAGAAAGTGATAGCTTTTTTTAGTTTAATTCATATTCGTCCCAGCCTTGAGGAATCATTACATAATCTCACCTAACCACTAAAAAGTCCTGTGTGGCATTGTTGGCACCAAAGGCATTGTTTTAAATCTTGTGTAATTAAATGCAGGTAGATGTATTGATTGTCCTCTATAAGTTCCAAGGGAGCACACAAAGTAGGTTGTTTTTTTTTTTTTTACCTGAAAGGAGAAGGACACCAGGATGATGGAGGTGAAGGAAGAAGGGCACAATAAGAGGATTTTTCCCTTTCCCCTTTGCTCCCCGTTGTTTGATGATTAATCGAAACCCATTAGTGTGGAGCCAAGGCCAGTGAATTCAGTCTTAATTAGTTTCTTTTTTTACCCCTCATTCTCCTTTGCTTTGACATGGGGTACGCATTATCTCCACAATGAGGGATTGGCAAAGAGCTTATCTGATTTCCCTGTTCGTCACATGCAGCTGATATTATTGCTGTACTGTGCTGGTACCCCACCAAGGGCTTTACAATGCACTACTTTATGTGAACCAAATGCATGCACGCTTATGCAGACATTTATTTCATTTTGACATTCATTTTGCAAACTCAGCAGGACATTTAGAGGTGGTGTGTTCAGTCTGGAAGCTCAGCTCTAGGTGGAGGTTAGATCTGTTGGGGGATAGACATGCTGAGATTTAGCAAGTAAATCCACCCCCTCACCAGGGCTCCAACATCAATGGGATCATTGTTATGAGCGGAGCTGAGGAGCTACACACCCACCGACACTTCATTTAAAAGATGTGTCGCAGACACTGTACTCTGACATAGTGTCTACCCCTGACCCCGGTGCTAATATCTGAACCCGGGGAAGGAATAAGTTCAAGTAGTGTAATTGAAGAGGAGGCAATTCATCTAATCCTGCCATTGTCAGCACTCGCCCTTCCCCACTTTCCTTGTAACTATTCCAAAGGGGAGATTACAGACCTGTCAGCAGTGGCAGTTCCTTATTTATGTTTTGGAACACGAAAATACCCTTAGTTAGCAAATTTTGCAAAGCTTAATTAGAAAAAAATCCCTCTGGTAAACATAAATGATGTTGTGGTATATCCAATATTTTATCTTCACATACTTAGGTATCAAATTAAACTGTTTAAAGCAGAAGAAATGTTTGGCACAGAGCCTGTTATGTTTGTTTGAGCTCCAATTAAGAGGAATGTGTACAGGAAAAGACTGAATATCTCATTACGGGGAGGTTTCTGAGCTGCCTGTCAAAGCAGGAAAACTCTGACGTCTCTTCTGCTTCTCTGCTCACTTCACACCCAGATATTGACTCCCACTCTTTGTGCTGCAGACTTTGTTGTGATGTGAGGGACAGCTTACAGGATTTAGGAGTTGTCATCTGTAATTGCACAGAGCCCAAAGACAAAATGGCATTTTTTTTTTATTCCCTCCCCCCTGGTCTATTGGTCAAGTTTTGATTGCACCGGTCGTGAGAGCCACAGGCTTTATGTGGACTTGTTTGTGCAGCCAGAGTCATTCTTCACTGAACTGTGTCACTATTACTGCCCTGCAAATGGATTTCACATGAAGATGAACTGCAGCTTGCTGGTTCAATGTGAAGATGGTATCTAAACATGTCATCAGCATCGAGGTTGCAGTTTTTCAACAGACATTATTGAGCTTGTTAACCTTAGCCTCAACGTGCAGTAACAATACAGAGCTTTAGCGACAGTGCTGTCGTGTCGCTCAGCCAGATGTGGACAGCTGGGCTTTCTCAGTCTTCCGGGTGTCCCGGCACCTCGGAGGAAGATGATGCCAATGTTTTATTAAGTAACACAATCTGGGCTGTGACATATACACACACTCTCTCTCCCAAAGCCAATTAAGCTGTTGATGTTCTGGTTATTATCACCAGACCAATAATGGAGATTAGCAAAAGTCACCTCTGTCATTCAGATCGTGGCTCTTATCTTGTCTTGCTCTCAGAAGGTCATCGATTGGCATGATCCTTTTTCACTGTGCGAGCAGTCCCTCATCTCTGTCCTTGTGTTCCTCTAGACCTGCGGGAGATAGTTTTCATCATCCAGAGTCAAAGCCACTACTTCCATGTGCGGCAGGCAGAAAGACGGAGGGCAGATTTACTCAAGCAGGCGCACAGTCTCACAGAGGTAAGATTCAAGTTTTATTTTGGCTCACATTGATTTGAGTAGAAATGCATGTAGTTACAATCTCCCCTAGCAGCAACAGTCACACCTGAACAAGTTTTTGTAAACTGTATATAGTGCTAGAACACATTTACAAAAGATATTCAAATATTTTCATTTTCTCGTATTTGTAATCTGTTTGGGAAAAAGTATGCATGGCATGATTTCACTACAAAGAGCTTTGCCAATTCTATTACACAGTACTCATAATTTTAAATATTAAATTATGGTATGAAGAATTATTCATGGTACCCCTCCAGATTAAATTTATGAAGGACATTCCAAGTCCAAGCCCAAAATATGAAAGCGTCATTTAAAATATGCAACAACCTCAGCTCTTTGCAACATCAAATCATCTGCTCACTTGTAATATCATGAATTTAGGAAATCCAGACATTTGTCTGGCTTTGATGTTTAGATATGTACTGCTGCACTCAACAAGTCAATCTTCCGTTTCTGGGCACTTTTGGTTAAATTTTTAATTAGAAGTGATGATTATCCAAAGGCATGTGCTTCTCCTAATGAATATTATAATTCCTGTTTATGATTCAGATGCCCCCCCCAAAAAAGGCCAGAGAAAAATATACACTTTCTTCAGGGAAATAAACTCAGCTTTTCATTTGCTCACTGAAATTTTACCAATTAAATCAGCATCATGTCAGAGAAAGACGGAGAACAAATGTGAAGGTCAAAAAGCGGTTTCCTTCCGTTAGTTAAATCTGCTCAGAGCCAAATGGAATGCGGTTTCATACATTAGTTATTGCATATTTTGTTTGGTTAAAAAGGGAATGCAGCATCACTAATGACAGTATTACAGTAAATTAGATGAAGAAACTGCTTTGCTGTTTCCTTAATGAAGAGAGTGATTAAGAACTCCTGTGTGGTGGTATGGAAACGTTATATGGTACAGTTGTTGCTGTGTTGTTGTTGTTGTTGTCTCATTGTCCTGCACTGCTTGATGTCACGCACATTTTTTTACATTATTGACTGAGTGAAGCAAACGGACAGGGACAAATGCATATCATAATCTGTCATTATGGTTGACAGGTGACATTAACAGGTGATCAGAAAATAGTTCTATAATGTTTTATTTCTCTCCCATTAATCTACAAGAGCCCTGAAATTTTGCTCCTAGCCTCACGGAATACAAAGCTCAAAATAATAATACATGTGACAGCTCATTTCTCGATTCTATTATCATTATTTTTGAAAGATTATTGAAAGTCAAAGTTTGGGACACAGACTTTGATTTTCTGGCTGTTCACAATTTGGAAAGATTATTTCACGTTTCATGTAATGAATAGTGGCATAAATTTTTGCCACTAGATCCTATTTGTCATGAAACCATTTAGTCACTCTAATGGACATCGGGTTTTATAAGATAAGACAGACTTTATGAATACCACATCATGTTGTGTTTGCATTTATGATCTTAGGGATGTCTGCTATTTTATTATCTGTTACATACGATTACACAAACTAAGACCAGGGAGAATTTTAATCAGCAATTTCTCAAAGAGGCGGCAGTAAAGACTTGACAGCTTTTCAAAGAGATTTAAGAGCAGACTCGCTACAAAGATAAGTTGTCTTCACAGAATCAGAGTGAAAATACCTTTACCTCAGGTGTACCTAGAAAGCAGCCAGGAAGAGTCCTCAGAAATTGAGAAAATATTAATAGTAGTAGTAGTAGAAATAGATCTGCATGGGAGAATTTTACCCAGACTTGAAACAAGAAAATAAAGCTATAATTAATCCAACTTAAAAATCCAAATATTAAATGCCAAGTCTTAAAGGTCAATAAAGGGAGGGAGGAAATTTCAAAAAATTAAAACTCCTACTAAAAATACCTTTTATGTATTGAAAGGTCATCTTCCTGTTCTAATGTTCTTATATATGTGGTCACCTTTTCCATTTCACATTCCAATTTAAGTTTTGCATTAGAGCCTATCATTTCAGCATTTGTTATTTATGATAACCAGATTTGGGCGACAAGACCCTAGCTCTGCACTTTTTCAGCAGTTGAAAAACGCTAGTGCAAAGGACGAGGCGAGACATGGTCCATGTGGAGGGAAGAGAAGGGGCGTATACTGAAGGAAGTTGGACTATAGGTTCCTAGGGCGAATGGACAAAATGTGAGCAGACCAGTCAGCACAGACATTAAGAACATTGTTACTCTCATCAAAGACAGAGCTAGGCCCTTCCCAGCCAAGAAATCAGAACCCAGTCTGCTCCCGGCCTCCAGCTCCTGGAAGATGAGGGTCAGTGAGGGAAGGAGGCTGCAGTTCCCAGAGGTGGTGCAAACAGCCCTCCATCCAGATATGGCTGTTTCCTGTGGAGTTCGGCTGCAGAGGCTTCCAAGCCAAATCTGCATGGCGGCTGTTGTTAGCTCGAAGCTTGGATGGAAAGAGCGAGAACCAAGCAACTCGTAGGATGGAGGGGGAGGAGGCCGAACGAGCCTCTCGCTGGCTGTGGAGTAGGTGAGAGGAGGGAAGCTGGTAGCCAGGAGATGATGGGCAGTGATGGGACCACCACTGCAGACCCACCAACCAGAGTATGGTGGTTAAGTGTTAAAACAGGTTGTGCACCAAGCTGTGGTTATCGTGACTGGGGATTTCATCCCAGTAGGTGTATGGCGCAAGATCTCGGTTTTCTTTTTAACTTGAAATCATCTTCTGCCTGTCTTACCTAACAGAGATAGAGCATTGTATCGATGTATTTGTCAAAATGTAGAGTAGTGCGCATAGATCTGCTCAACCTTTCTCTCTCTCTCTCTCTGTCTCACAACACTTTGACAACAGACCCGTCTGTCATAGTCGGACTGGCCACCAGGAGCACCAGGAGAAATGTCAGCCCATCAGTGACCTGTTGGGCCGTCACAAAATCCACAGCCTACAGTGTTCACCATCCTCGGCAGAAGGACGCAACTCTGCGTAACATCGTCAGCTTCTGCTTTTGCTTCCTTTAGCTGATAGCATTCTGTTGGTCCTAGAGATTTTTGTTTTTTATGCAAAAAACTAAGCAAAAGCAAGAAAAACCCAACCCATGGTTACTTCAGTGGATGGAAATTAAATCTAAACTCTCCCATTTATCTCATTTAATACCACCCACAACCTCTTAATTCAAACAGGAGTTACAACCAGCCATCCACAACTTCAACCCCACCTCGGAGGCACAACATGCAGAAGCTTATGTCTACCATTTGATAGTCTTAGAGGGTGCTCCTGAAGGGAAAAGATCAAAGACGTACAGTGCGTTACTCAGCCATGGAAAGCTTTGCACAATGCCATGAAATGTCTTGAAAATAACTTGATCATGTTTGAGACGTTGGAAAACTGACTCATGAAAGAAGGTTGTGGTTTTGGAGGAACTGTTTTGATCCAGTTGTCTTTGGAGGCTCTTTTCATAAAAAAAAAACACTATTCTGATCAAATAAATTTGATTTACAGCTTGTGCAGACTTAGTGACACATGGGAAGTTTCATGCCAACATTACTGATATCTTAAAGATTAATGACATGATCACTGCGCCTCCAAGGCAAGAAACACCCGTAGGATCAGCATTTCTGATGCAGAGCTTTTTTCACTCACAGCAGATTTTTATTATTCATTTCACCCCCCCCCCCCCCCCCGACTGTAGAGGGTTTCGTGACATCCACAGACAGGAACTTGTGTATTCCATGTGGCGGCTCACAGCCCATGTTTCTGCTGTCTGACATGTTGCCTTCTGGGAGGAATTCACATTACATTTATATAGTATTTTTGTCACTTACCCAATGCTCATATCCACAGAGACGCACAAGCACAACGGAATGAGATTAAACTCTGAAACCTTTTACAGCTGTAGTGGAATACACTGTGTTCCTGAGTGCTATCTCATGCATCACTTGTATTTTGTAAGCAGTTGCATTGAAGGAGCCAATATGAGGAAAATATTTTATTTTGCCGATGTGTTCTTCAGTTGTGGATTAGTCCTTTATTGACTTGGCTGTAACTGACCATTATAAATGTCATTTTGGTCTGCAGCTCATGGCTGGAGCAGTTTTGACAGGTGGCTGCTCAGTCTCTGCACTCCCCTCCAGCCCCTCCTGTAGTTTAAAGCTTGGCTTCCTGTCCTTCCATTACCACCAGGTCTCAGTGACCCCCATCTTCTCCCTAGTCAGTGAGCAATCGGTCTCCTGTTTGTTGCAGGCATGTCTGCACAATGCTCATCTCCTATCTGCTGATTAGGAATCTGCAGCTTGCACATCTCATTTCCCGAGAGGATCAGCCTCTTCCTCTTCAACGTCTCCTGCATTGCTTTTTGCAGCAAAAGCTCTGTTTTTGAGACAGTATTATTATCTGACTGAGTATCTATCTATCTGTACCATGAAAGTTATTCTTTTCTCGTAACAGCAGTGGTGTGAATGTCAGGTAGAGAGCTATTTAATAAAACATGGTTGGTGTCGTTGAGTCATTAGACTTCAGATGAAACTCACATCAGATGAGAGCTAAAAAAAAAAAAAACTTGACTCACTAACAGTGTTTATGAGCTGTGGTGTAAACAGTCAGACTCATTGCCATGATAAAACAGGCCCGGGGTTAGACAGAGCAGCTCAGAGGAGATTGTGCCCCCTGACTTTCTGCATGATGAGTGGACCATGCCCTAATAAACCACAGCAGGGTCTTACGCTCTGCTGCCTTGTTTTCCTCGCTGTGCGAACAACAGTTGCTCTCTCACACAATCCACGCACACCTTTCACACTCCGTCCTCACCACCGGAAGTTTTGCTGCACCACATTGTTCTCATTTGGAAATGATTGTGTGCACTGTCCGTGTCCTGAAATATCCTGCCCTTGTTCCCGGTGATATTTCTGTTCCACCACAGTTTATTTCTGAGAGTCTGAAGGCGCAGGCAGGAGCAAACACTGTGACAGGAATATTAGTTTCAAAGGATTGTTTTCAATGTGTTTACAAATCTCCTTTTTCTTATAGTCCTCATATCACAGATTTTTTTTTAAAAAAAACCTTAGTAAAAGCTTAATAAAGACATGACCTCATAGTCATGGGAAAATGAAAATGAGAGTTAGGTTCAAACAGACTCTCATTCTCTCACCTTACTGGCAGCTTGTGTGCACCTGCATACCTGTGCCCATTATTATCAAAGTTATGTCAAGCAGTGCAGATCTTTTTAAGTCAAATGCACTGATAAAGAATCATTAACAAAAATAAACGCAGAGTCAATGTCCAATAAAAAAACACACCAGAGTATTCATATTCACAAATGTGAAACCCACCTGCATGGATAGGTTCCATTGTCCTTAATGCAAAGTGTATGCAATTTGCAATAAATGGACTAAAACAGGCAAAATCGCTGGTAAGTGTGAGATGTCTGTCTTACCAGAGAGACTGTCTGGCAGCCTGCTTCATTAGTATTGATCAAACCATTGACCCCTCTAGTTACAGGAGTGTCTCTCAACGCACCCAGTCCACCCTCCGGTCCCTCGCTGCAGAGCAGCTACTTTAATTGTCTTAAGCTTTTGTGCAGCCATTGTACACTTTCTAAAAATGATCTCTTTTGTGTGATATTTCTTTTCAGAAACCACCGGAGGTTTTGCTTCTTCACGATTTATCCGATAATGAGGGAGATTGGAGTATCCTTCCTCTGCTGCCTTAGTGAGTATCCTTGAACTCTCAACGTTGAATACGATGGGGGGAAAAAACAGCAAAGGTTTATAACTGTCTGAAACATCATGTCATCCTATTGAATATCAAGTGTAGGTTTTGTTTTCAGGTTGCAAATCGCTTAGAAGCTGTTACAAACACATTAACTCAGATGGATTGCATGGCTTAAAAATGAATGCTTTCCTATTGTGCCCATAACTGTGACAATAAACCTATTACTGCTGTCATCCAGTGGTCTGAGCAGCACAATAATGACATTGGCTAAAGTCGTCTCTATGCTACATCCCTCTGAAAAATCAAATGTGTTCAATATTTGTTGAGGGGAACTGAGAAATGACTTCTCTTTCTTCTACAATTATGAAGATGTAGAACCCAGATTACCAAATGCAGCCCAGGCCATTACTGAGCCACCCTCCCTGAAAGAAGTCTTTGTGATGTTTTTTGTTTTTTTTGTCTTTCTGCCCTCTAGAGAAAACTCTTTGGCTACTTTCATCTGACTGGGTCAGGAGCCTCCAATAGATAGTTCCCCAGACTGGACTGAAATGAAAAGACAAAGGTCCATTTACTCTTGTTTTATTGTTTAACTCCAGTTTTGATGAGACTTTATTCTCCCGTGTGTCCTCAGCTTATCGTACTCCTTTGGGAAAAACTCCTCCTGGATTGTATTTCTTGAGGAGGAAACGGACGTGAAGATGACTAAGCTTGTTCAAGTCCTTGCAAAGTTTGACAAGAATAAAGTAAGTGTACACTGTTCGCACTAAGCCATAATCACTGTGTGTCTCTTTGTTGCTTTGCCAAATCCATCAGCGAGACCAAAGCTGCCTGTTTCTCGCTCCAGCTCAGCTGATCATCACTTCAATTACAAGATACAGTATCAGGATGGCTCCAGCTCCTCTGCAGCTGCCGAGCTGCACTGAGCCCTGCCAGCTCTCAGTGTAACCTGTCAGACATGTCACCCCTGTCCCTGCTGGGGCCCTGTCCCTCCACTATTTTTCCTTTGAATGTGTTGACGACATACAGAAATTATTGGATAAACACTGCAGCCAGGGAAACTCATACATAAGGTTGCAATGAAAATATTCTTTTGTGGTTTCAGGTTAAGCAAAAGATATTCATCCGCAATTGATTTGTTCATTAATTCTTAATTACTTTTAAAGTTTGATCAGTAGATTTAGCAGTTGTTGTGTTTTTGAATGCTAATTGTACTTGTTATCAATTGCACGGTGGTGTAAAAGCCTGAAGGAAAAAACACTTTCAAACATTTCTATCAGCAAATGCTGAAGTTTGCTTTTAATCTCACAAAAGCACTGCAAAAATAATTAATGGATAGCAATTTTATTGTCATCTTAAACAGGTCGACCCTGCATGGCATTTCAATTCCTTATCAGAGATTGAACTGATTATTGTGTGAATATGCACAAACATTACCTGAGGAGGAAGGGGACAACAGATGGAACACCCTATTATTTCTGTCATTTTAACATGCCCCAATGCAACAACTTTCTCTCAGGTGTTGCAGCTCAGTGTTGTCAGCCTTGTTTTGGGATAAGCAAGAGAGAAAGGTCCACACAGAAACGAGCACATTCACTTGCATCAATTAGACACTGAGACACTAAAGAGGGACTGTAATTAGACTGAGTGGGACTTGTAATACATTTGTGATATATTAATTTATTGGTGGATATAACTTTTAAAGGGAAGGGACGATATTTAGTGTTTCTCTCATGATGCCAAGCAGATTGAAGGAAACATATACAGCGTCAGATTAAAAGCAAAGTTTGACATATTGAGTAATAAGCTTATTTGCTTCAGGCAGAATGAGATGATCAATTGCACTCTCATATCTGTGCAGTAAATACAACTACTTCTAGCAGCTGGTTAGCTTATAGATACAAGGGGAAACGCCTAACCTGGCTTCTAAAGCTAGCTTACTAAAACATCTGGCATCTTTGAACTTTGCTCTATCAAGAATTCTCATTATTTTCCCAGCCAGTAACAGACCACCTCAATTCAAAGGTTGCAGTGTGACAATTCCCAAATTAGACCAGAATTCTAAATGTTTCTTTCAATGAAAGTTCACCATAGTGTGTTGGTGGGGGGAAACAAACTTGTTGAATTATATCTCTCCTCCTTATCTGTCAGGAGTGGTTTCTTGGTAAGCCCCTCCACGACCAGGAGTCAACCATCATCCATCACTACGCCTTCGCAGAGAATCCCTCCGTCTTCAAATATCCAGACTTTGCTGCAGCCTGGGCCCTAAGCGTCCCCCTGGTTGTTCGGTGAGTATGTACAGTAAATCCATTTGTGGCCTAGTTTTTCATCTTGTATTACTCATTCAACTTATTCGATATCTTCTAATTGTAAGAGGACTCATTTTTTATTTACTGCATATTTCAACTGCAGTATTAATCTTCTATGATTTGCTTTGTGATAGGCTTGCAAACAAAGTGAAAGACGAGCCCCTCAAATCTGACTTCACCATTGACCTGAAACATGAGGTAGGATAACATGCAAGTCACACGAGTACCTTCAGGCCTGTGTTTTGATGAGGCTTGTGATTTTCCCAAATTTTGTTTCTAGTTTCTCACATTCAAGCCAAAGCCAAGCTAATTCATTTGCACAATAAGAGCAAGGCATGAAATCCATCTAACCTTGAAGAGAAATCTCATTACTTCAGAGAATCGTCATGGTGCCGTATTGAGGTTCTTACTTTTATTACCGAAATTCATTCAGGGAGGCATCTGGGGATTGTACTGAGTAAACATCGCATCAGGACTTTTCAGACTCAGTGTGGAAAGGGGATCAGGATCATTCAAGTTCAGTCCTAGGGATTAAATTTCAATATTTTACATTCTTTATATTTTTAAATATGCAAAGTGATGTTTTTTTATGACACTTTTATGAATTATGAAATTTAGAATTATTTAAAAGACATTGGTTTTCATTTTTGCAGATCAATGTTCTTTTAACACTGTCATTCACATCACTTACAGGCACATACAACCTCATGAATGTGATATATATGCACAAGTACAAACAGATATTGCATGAATCCTCAGTGTCAGTCCAGTTCACTGTCAGTATATAGGCTGCAGACCGTAAGATTCTTTCATATCATTGGCCAATTGTCAGACAGTGCTGTCCCCATTATTTTAGCATAATGTCTCTCTTCCCATTATTATTGTCCTTATGAACTTAACAAGATCAATCTGTGTTGTCACAGGTCGCCTTGTATATCTGGGACAACGGGAAGGGTCCACACCTCACCGCTGTCCCTGAGCTGTGCACTGAGCCAGGGGACTCTCCTCAGGCCCGGCACTGTGCCACCACTCTGATCAGCGAGCCTCCACTGTGCGTGAGTGTCTGCTCTGCTTCCACATCAGTTTGATTGTCCTCAATTCCCAGGAAATGGAAAGGGGAACACAATTGAACAACAACAACCAAAGCTGAGGGTGCTTCACTGTCAGATAGGAGGCAGTTTTGTGATGATCTATGAAATTCAGCCTCGGGCCTTTGTGGCCATGGCCGCATCAGAGGATCAAACATATGTCACAGAGCGGCACAGCACTGAACATTATCGCTTTTAGACACCATTCAGCAGAACGAATGCATTAGCCTGAAAAGACAGGAGTCTATATAAATTCAATTTAGTGGTTTGTTTGTTATCAGCTTCTATATTTATGTAAATATGTATGTATCCATCTCCACCACTGTTTAATACTTACATTAAAACTAGTCTTATAGAGTCATACATTCCTCTGCCTTTACCTCGTCATCCTCTGTTAGATTTTTCCATTCATCATATCTGGACCAAGGATTTCGAAAATTAACTTGCAAATTCATGTTGTCCATAGCTGGTGACTAACCAGCTCTCAATTTCTGTCTCTCCTTTATCCTCTTTATCTGTTATGTTTGCCATCTTAACGCACACGCTCATGAGAATTTCATTACATATACGTTTATGTTTATCATGAAAATATAAATCATCCCACATGTTGAGATGAATTCTTTACCAAGTGGTTAAAATGAAATTAGAGCGGTATAGACAACTGACAATAAATCACATGTAAACATGTGATATCTGATATATTGGTAGTAGTATGTTTGCTTTAGCTGACAGAAGTGAACTGATCAGAGGGGTCAGTCATTTTAGTCTTTAGTTGTTGACCCCAGCTACTATGAAATGATTGAGGTAACCGTGTTGGATTGATGTGTGTGTGACTATAGACTTATGAGAGTGGGTGAGGTGAGTTGAATTTGGGAGAAATCCAGCTGAAGGTGTCCCAGTTCTTATCTTCCCCCTCCCCTCCATTCATCTTGTTTTTTTGACGAAAGAAAAATCCAATCGGATCTTTCCATTTGTGATTCAAATGGCATCCTGCGTGTGCATATGCGGTTTAATGTCTGATATGTTTGCTGCAGACTCAACTGTCAGATTTTATTCACGTGATTTTTATCTTTCTCTCTGGAAAACCACTCTCCTCATGAAACTGTACTCGTTTGAGGAGAAAACGGGACAATGACTCGAGCAGTGGGGAAACATGAAGGTCACAGGTTTAATAAGTATTCATGGAGAAGTTTCCACTCACACAAAACAAAAGGGGACGTATCGTAATCGAGCAGTGTTCAAAACTGTCGCAAGACAAATTGCCGAGTGGGACCACAGCAGTGTACTTGGCTGACCTGTCAACATGGAATCAAGAGACTGGAGAGGCAGATTCAAGGAGGCAAAGGACCACAATCAACAAAGTGGCTGCAGCAGCAAAACACGTCATTCTTTAATTCAAGGCACTATTTGTGGCGTTGCTCCGCTGCGTGTGCCGGACAACTCGTGACAGAAGTCTGTGCAAATTCGTATTAGACATGAGTCATATTCAGAAACGAGTAAAACAGAGAAACAAAGAGAAAAAGGTCTGAGGGTAAAACTGGAAGTTAGCTGTAAAGTGTTTTGAGCCTTCTTGAGGTTTTTCGGGGTCTTAGGTCAACAAAGCATCTGCACTCACACACTCAGCAGAGCAATGTTTGGACGATATGTTGGCTGCCTCTGAGACGATTGAGTAGATTACAGGCAGTGCAGTCGGGTTTACTTCTATAAAAGTTATAGTTTTCATAATGGATTAATTGTTTTAGCATTCAAGCAAAAAGATTATATTAAATTCCAGATTTGCAAATGTGAAAATGAGCTTCTTTGTGTAAACCATTTTTACATCTGTTTAATTTTTCTTAAAAAAGGTAATGAAAATATTCATTGGTTTCCATTCTAATTTGTTTATTATTAAAACTGATAAAAACACAAAATTAACCACTTTTCATGTTAAATATCGCTGTTTCTCTGACGCTCTTGGCAGACACAGGATGTCAGGAAGGCCTTCGGGCTCAGTTTGTTTCCAGGTGCTCAGCTTGTTTTTTAGGTTAGGTTTCCTCCGGTGTTCATTGTTCAGGAGGTTTTTACCGGAAATTATCTGCATACGTCTCCTCCAAAACAAACACACAGACAGAGGAAATTAAAACTGGTAAAATCCCCGAATGAACCAGATTCACGTCAAGAAAATATAAAAATCTGTGTTTAACTGAGGCTCTCAGGTGGACACGCGAAGTCAAGAGGCTGTTGTGCCATAATAAGCACGCCTGCCTTTAAAATCACCTTTTTAAGTTCCCATGTAGATATGAAGAGTGATGAGCGGTTGAGGTTAGGGTTAAAATAACGGCAATTGTACACAGAGGTGCTTTTCACGCCAAGGGTATAAAACACCTGTCATCCAACTGACAACAAGTACCAACCTGACCTCAGACCATTTAGAGAAATGTCCATTTTGCAATTTCACTTCAAAGAAAACAACTCCCACTCATCACTTGGACACTTAATATCGACTGAATAAAATACATGTCAGTGATTTGGCTGCATATTGTCTGATATAGAGTCTGGTTTAACAACATGTGAGCCTTTCTTTCATTCATGTCTCTTGTTTCCACCAAAGGGGGAGCCTGTGATTACAGAAGATATATTTGTTGCTGTGAAAACGTGTAGGAAGTTTCACAGTGAAAGAGGTGAGTCACACTTTAAATGGCACGCATTTCTCTGCTGTCGTGTTGTCTTAATGGATTTTTTCGCTCTGAGCTTTGACATGAGTGACTGTATAAGAGCTCTTCTTCATAATTCTGACATTTTCTTTAGCAGAGTCTTTTCTAAAAGGATTTGACAGTGCTAAGGCAAGAAATAAATGTATAAAATACCTTGAGGTGCTCAACTGAGCGCCTCCCTTAATGCCTGAAATCCAACATCATCCTAAAATCCTGCAGATGCTAGGAAATCACTCACTGCTGTTTGGCAATTTATTGGCAAGGTCCGCCTTTCTTTCTGACATTTCTTTTGTTACCTATAATGTAGCAGCTGAAAGATCAAATTGCAGATTATTGTTGAAGGGATCAGGCGAATTGTACACTTCATTCAGAGGGTGTCGCACAAAAGTAATTGCGTTATACCTTAATTACCATTTCCTCTGCCAAGCTGTCATTGTTAGTTTCAAATGTAGACAGGGTGAAAATGAATATTACATTTCTATGTCAAAGCTTAGATGTGTAAGTAATAAATATGAAAGAGCTTAAAATTTAATTTGCCATGTCAGTAAGTGTTACATATTTTTAATCCTTGTGATTATATAGTACAAATACAATAATAAAAACATTACAATGTGCAGTAATGAATTTAGTAATTCGAGTTAAACTTTTAAAAAAAGATGACCAATAACATAAGGTCATATTGTTTTTCGCTTCCTTAATGCAACAGTCTTAACAACCCTTACCTACCAGGCATGCATTTTTTACTTTTGTCATGGATTTTTATGGTTTGGTGCAATTTTGCACATTGTGAAAAATTTGTTCCTTGTCGTTGGTTTTAATGTTTGGTTTGGCTTGAATTTAAATTAAACAAAATAAACTATAAATAGCATTTTGCAGAAAAAATATGTTGTGCATAAAATGGAGGACTGCTGTTCCTGCTAGATTACATACTTGAAAGTGAAAAGTGAAAGTTTTGATATACGCATTTCACAGCACAGTACTGTAGTATAATAATTTGCTGTGTGGTGCTGTATTGAAATGCTGTATAATCTAACAGCAGCTCTTACTCATTATGCAAATGCAACATTTTCTATTAAGTACATTCACTCATCTCTGTTTCATCCGCAACAGGTTTCTCATATCATCTGGTCACTTACATTTCATGTTTGCTTTACCAGTAGCCTGATATTGTTAACATGATGACTTTTACAAATACATTTACATGATATTTGGTTCGTAAAATTCCATTTCACATTCTTAATCAAATCTTTTGTTGTGGACTACTGTAAGGCAGGTTTTTCGTTTCGTGTGATTTAAGTCTCCAAAAGCCTTTAGAGGCAGCAATGGTCAGGCAACTCAACTTTCAGTTTTTGTGGTTCATTCCTACAATGCTGAATATGCCACTTTGATTCAAGATGGTTGAACACAGCCTTAAGCTGCTGCTGCAGATCTCTGAGTCTTCAGTGTTTCCCAGCACCATCATTCTCTTCGCTTGGACACTTCAGAAACTCATCAGAAAATCTCTTTTAGATCCCAATCTATAGGAAAACTTGAAAGTATGACGTCGGGAATTAGGTCAGCTTAAGATAAGTGCTATGCACTAATACTGTAGCTACGCTAAACGCCAGTGTCTATAAATAGAAGGAAAAGGCACATACAAATACAATGATCTCTGCTCATTTTCAACAGAAAACAAAAAGTCAAAAGGCCGCAGCTCGCAGTTTGTTTCCGGGGATCGAGCACAGCCTGACAAAAAAAGTTATCATTTTTATCATTAATATTTTATACATTTTTTATTTTTAGAGGACCAAAATGCTTGGTTTCCAAGCTCAGAAATACAACTGCTGAAAAAAATGCTCCTTGTTTTACTAGTTACAGTTTTAAAGTTGCATGACTTCATTTGGAATAACCATTAATAAGATGACTAACGAGGACCACTAAGTGCCAAGGATTCAACTCCTCCAATCTGAAATAAGAAAGTGTTGGGGGTTTCTTTATAGCATGAGAACATACTGTCGAGTTTTGCAGTAATCCTGATATTCAACAGAGTGGAAGGATTAAAGGATTTCATCTCACCATCTTCTTTCAATTTAATCTGTTCTCCCTCTTGTCTCTACTGATGATGTATTGCTTAATATATTCAGTGGTTTTTCATAGAATATTTTACCAACAGCAGACAGAAACACCAGGGAAAACATGTGTTGCAATAAATCTGAAATAATCATTTACTCTGGGTGTCTCGACCACAAAGAGTTGTGAAACATATTGAACACTATGTATTGATTTCCCCCCCCCCCCTTTGCTCTAGTTCCAGTGATAAAGAAGACTTGGGAAAAGGATGCGTTTTTTTTAGAGTACTACAGTGACCATGCCGATCCTTCAATACCAACCATTAATTTGGGAATACCAAATACTGAAAGAGGTAAGAGCTCCTTTGGCCTCAGTCCAACCAAATAGATACAGTGGGACCTCTGTAATGGTGCAAGGTTAGCTGCTTCTATAGAGGTACATGAAAAAATGAAATGGCAAACTACAGTTGAAATATTTTTATAACTGGAACCTTGTGATGAGATGGCCCCTGCGATTCAGAGTTATTATTGCAGGAGAATTTGAACTGAAGTGAGATGGAGTCAGCACAGCAGTGACTAAAAACCTCATATTTGTCATTTCGTCCACTGTGTAAATAACAGATTTCAGTCCGTTATTTTAGAGCTTTAAGTTAAACATGTTGAGATGCATTTTTTAAACTATCATATGCTCTTTTTATAGAGAGGGGATTAATGGGTCTGTGATTGTTCTTGAATTTAAGAAGCTGTCCCCTGACTGAAGGTTATTAACGGCACCACACGTTTGGCCAATGTCCCCCCACGCACTGTTCTGGTCTGTACTTTAACAACTGAAAGGTTTTGCTCCAGATGTTTATTTTTTTACCCGCAGCACACTTTAACATTTTGAACTTTGACAGGCGGTTGGGTCCATGTTTACAAAGCCTTATTATAGGGTTGTTTAAAGGAATAGTTTGTCATTTTGAAAGGACTTGTATAGACTTTGTACCTTTGTAAAGCACTTTGTGACTTCTGCCTGTGAAAGCTCTATATAAATACATTTTACTCACTTTTACTAACTTACTTTCTTGGTGAGTTTAGGTGAGAAGATCAATGTTACTCTTGTATCCTTTTGTTAAATATTCATTCAGCATAAAGACTGGAAAAGGGGAACAAAATAGCCTGACCTGCCCAAAGGTAAAATCATACTGAGACTTCTAAAGCTCACTGGTATTACAAAGAGTTCATGTGGCAGACTTTTTTCTCAGCAACAAGCAGTGACTTTCTTGAGTCTTGTCGTCACTGCAGGGTTGCCAGACAAACAGTTGAGACAAGTCACCGCACCTGGCCAAGAAATAGTTCAGCACACAATACGTCAAACTTGTCATTTTTACATGGATCTATCCTATTAGGATTTATGAGATACAAATAACATGTTGTCATATGCAACAAGCAGATACAGACCAAGTACCATACAGAAAAGGAAAACCCAATATAAAAAAATCTAATTTAAAAGCCAAGAAAGTCATGAGCTCAGACATTATCGACCACTGCGCCCCTGCATTAAGAGGCTACATCTGGGAACAAAGCCCAAAAAGGAGGTACGGAGGAGGGCACATCCTCCAACAGGACAGAGTTTGTTGGTCCCCTTAGGGGAAGCTTGAAGTCAACAACATCCTCCAGCTTCTCCCTCAGGAGAGTGTGGAAGATCATCTCCCTGAGGAGAAGTTAGAGGATGTTGCTGGGTAAGAAGATGCAGTAAAATGTAATTTACCGTGCCCAGAAGTGATAATGATGATGATGATGATTAATATTATCTTGGTATGTTAGGTAGTTAGGTTGATTGAAGGTTTTATCCTCAGACGAGTTTTTCGAGTGCAGCTCCTGTCACTCGGGAATTTATGTGTCTGCAAGATTCATTTTTGCTGAGTCATCGCTGACGAGACATTGTCTGATTTGTTACTAAAGGGGCAGAAAAAAGGGATTTTGGAGAAAGCTTGTCTCTCTCTTTGTTGTTGTTGAGGATTTTACTGCACTGGCCGAGCCGCGAACCCGCAGCCTCGGTTATGTGAGACGGAAAACACCTAAGTTGGAGTGTAATTCGCCAGCATGATTCTCAACGTGTCGGGTAGTGATGTTTACAAACTGCACACGTAGTGTTGTGATGTGCGGTCCGCACAATTTTATTTGTTACTTTACAAAAAGTGTATTGGATTAAAATCGCTTACTGCCTCTTTAAGTTCCATCATCAGAAATGATGGTTGCATCAGTAAACAGTTGAATTAAGTAATCAATGGCTAGATAAAGGCCAGATTCAGCTTAGGTGCATGTCACATGCTTGTTCATATAGAATTTATGGTAATGCATAATGTACAATAATCAGAAACGTGCACGAGAACATGTAAATAGAGCATAAGAATGTTCAAAGCGGCCCATGACCGTTTGTAAAGACAGCCCAAGATCTCTGCTCCAGCACCCTCCTGGTTGCCTGAGGCCGGGGCCATTTGGCTGCAAATGATTTTACAGTCCAATGGCTGTCGGCACATAATGGCACCCAAAGAACTCTCATGTTGCACCTTAATGGGATGATGCATGGGTTGCAACCGCTCTCAGCCCACTGTGGGAAGGGTGAGGGTTGTTGTTCAAAAGCGTGTGTCTCCAGTCTCCCTGCTGTCCCCGTCTCCAGGCAGCTCAGGTCTTTAACAGGGATGTGTTTTGCAACCTATTTGCATTGAGGCAAACTGCCACTTGCTGCTTCCTGGAACATGTGGACTAGTCTGTTTGCAGAGCAGAGCAGAGCCTCGTCAAGAATAGATGTCAATCCACCCAGCGAGGTTACTCTGTTATCGATCCAGTTTGTTGCTGATGTGCAACTTCCGAAATCTCTACCATTTCCTTCATCTTCTTGACACTGAAGCACAGATACTTCTGCATGTGCCAACTGTCAGTGCTACCAGGTCTTGGGCACACTCACCTGACTGGAACCTTTAAATTGTTTTTGTTTTTTGTTTTTTAATCAGATTTTACTAATGAGATTCAAGAAAGTGTGATCAGATAACTGAAAATGGATCTCACCCTAGGTGCTCAAATCTGATTGCAAACTGATTTCACATCTTAATGGTAAACAACCCTTGATGTCGCATGCGGAATACTTTTATCCCCACCAGGAATCCGCAGCGATTGAGGAGTTTTAACACTGCAACTGTAGTGTTGGTCTGCGAAGAGCAAACCGACACATCTGTTTTTCATCTAGCCTGCTGCTTCGTCTCTATTATTGAATATGCCACCAGTACATGCAAATAAGTGTGTAGGTTACATCATTTCAACGGCGAGTATATTGTGAGACTCGAGACCTGAGATGGCACGACCATTGTAAAGTCGGAGGTCTGATGTGTCAAGAGTAAAAGGAGGGTGACAGCCCAGTCCCCTAGGCCACTACAGTGCCACTCTGCAGCATGTAAGGCATTAGTAATGTGTTATTGTCACGTCTGACTGAAAGCAACCCACTTAAATTGACTTTATATGACGTACGTTTATTTTAAGATCCTAAACCCTGATTAAATATGTTGCTGCCTAGTTGTGTCATACAGTGAGTGTCTGAGAGTGCAGGAACACTGTGCAGAGACCGTTTTAAAAGCTAAAAGAGGCCAAACGTTTGAATAAGAAATTCAACTGTTACTGCTGTTGCATTTTCTCTCACTTATGACTTCATCTTTCTGATTGCGTAATAGATTGATTAATAGAGGTGTTTCTAATGCTGCCTGCATTTACAACAGTCACATAATATCTGAAACACCACTCCGTATTGGAGGTCCAATTCATCATCAATCTGCTTGTAACTGTGACAATGACAGAAGCTGTTTTCGGACATGAACTTCGGAAATCGTCCGGAAGAATGGTAGTCTGCCCTTCACATTTCACAGGCACAGCAGGAGATTGTCCAGGTCAGATGCACTCACACCAACAGGAACATTTCTGCAACAGTCTGTGGGATCTGGGTAGAGCATGCAGGAGGCAGGACATGGCGATAATCCGGCTGCGGAAAGCAGCGTTTTCTTCTTCAGTCATCAACACGCCCACTCGCTCGCAGTGAATCCTCAGGAGATTTTCCTGCTGCATTCTCACATGGGCTCACTGAGATTCTACTAGGGGTCTGGCTGCAAAGGTTGTCAAAAAAGGCTGGTTTTCGGTGGGGTTTATTTACACCCTGAGAGAAGCCATTAAAGTCTGATAATGAGATTAGCACAGTACCAAGGGTTCCATTGTTAACGTCAACTAATTGTTGCAGCTTTAGTACGTGTTCAGTCGTTACCACTGAGCAGAGCAACATCAATATTCCACATTTGTTACGATATCCTCTCTCACTGTAAAGCAGATACTGGGGTCAGGCCTAGAGGCGGTGTGTTCACATTCACAGTTTGCATACTGCCGAGCTGAAAGTCTGGCAGCCATGTGCCATGACAACAAATTCAAGTGGAAGTAGTCTGGCCTCTGATTTGCATAACTCAACATGTTGCCTAACCCGAGGTACTGAGAGTAGCTGTGACGCACCTCTGAGCCTGATGTTTTACTCTAGAAAAAAAAGCCATGGCTCTGCTCCTCTCAAACAATTTGTATTAGTATTTTCTGAAGCCAGTGTTGGCCAGGTTTCGCTAATAGATCATCTAGGAGAGAGTGTTTCCTTCCCTTTAATTGCTTTCCAATGCATGCCAGTTTTTTTTTTTTGTTTTTTTTCAACAATCAAATTTTGGAACTTTGGCAGCCGTCCAAAGTTCATCATCAAGGCAGAAGGATTTTCTCTCGTATGGAAAGTGGCCAGATCCTGAAGCTATGCTGTCAGTTTAATAACTATACATAATGTCAAACAAACAGAACTCATAATACCATTTACAGTCGGGAGTAAGTACAGTAGATTGCATTTTTACAGTTGCTGGAGTCTGAAAAAAGGTTACTGGGCCTTGAACACCATGACATCTGAAAATAGAATTAGTGTTATACTGTAGCTGTAAAGAGAAATGTGCAATGAAGTCAGTCACTTGGGGCATGAAGCCTCTGTGTGCTGCAATAATCAGATAAGCATGCACTGAAATGATATTCGATTCAATTAAATGTTTATCTGTCCCTCTATACTAAATAGCCAAATCATACACAATCCCTTATCAGAATACAATTGAATTAAAGTCAGCCCATATATAATTTATTCCATTTCTTTTGTTTTAATCTGTCTACTCCTTTCCCAAGGCCTCAGGGATTATGTTAATGATTGCTGAGAGCAGCCTTGGAGTTCATGAACAGTCAACAAGCATCAATACGTCAGGAATCTGTAGCCACCGTCATAAATCTATAATTTTTTCACCTTCAGTTGATTCCTCTGACTCCATTGATTTTTTTGGGCCAACTCTTATAGGCATACATTAATGTATCTATGTGTGAAATGTCAAAATACAGCATTTCTGAAAATCATATTTATGTATATTTGAAGACAGAGGTTTTTGAACTATCGAATCTGTGATGTGATGAACACAACCTGATAGATGGAGCTTACTGGATAATTCTTGATTCTCCAATGGAAAAGAGGTTTGACGACAAGTAAAACAAAAAAAATTCACTTGAATCTTAGTGTAGAAAATAACTTTGAGCCTATATTCATTACTCTGCAATCTGAAGTTGCAAAGAAAGACTCGGGCTGATGAGAAAAAACAAAACTCCTAAATATTTCGACAATGGAATAATAAACTCAACAGTCAGAGGTTTAACACATTTTCGACAGTCTGAGGAGAGCGCTGATGCAAGACCCTGAAATGTGAACATGGCATGGGAACTAAGTTAATAAACAAACTATTCACGGTCAAGTGTGTCGTGGTGATATTATGGTGTTATGTTCAAGATCTCTCACTTTTATATTGATACGTTTATTATAGATTCTGCTTGACACATGATCAAGGGAATCCACTGCATGCTTCTGGGACCCTGAACATCACTGACCCTCAGCTAGAAATACGATTGCTGGGTTTTTCCGGAGACCTGCCTCTAAAATATACATTTTTGGATTTTATTTCAGTCAGCAGTTCAAGGTTTCCTTTCTTACTCCATATTCAGATACAAGTGGGGCGAAAAGACACCTTGGGTTCCTCATAAATAAAACAGTAGGGCGTCACTGTTCTTTGTGATGCTTGCCACCAGGGATTTCCATGTCTCAGCTCTCAGCCATGATGGCGTGCAGATATTTGGATTTTGATGGCTTCATTTCTTTTAGATTGCTTGTGTTTGTTGTGCCAGCGCCACATCACTGTTTGTTTTTCAGGAGTTGGCGGAACATTTTGTTCCATCTGGCAGACATGTCAAACATACCAGAGTAAAAGTTTGATTTTCCTGGCCCGTCATGCCAAACTTAGCTCATTATGTCTTTGAGATGTCAGGGATAACGGCTTCTCCTTTTTCTCACAAGAAGACACATCTTAAGACTTAAAAGCAATAACTTTCTCCTAAGAAGGGTTTTATTTGAATGCAGTGCAATTCAAAACCTAGAACGATCAACAGCAAAAGTCATTTCAAGCGACAGCCCTTCAAACGCATCATCTTTTATTTGATTGCTGAAGTAGCCGATGCTACACCGAGGCTTGTTCTCACTTCAACTGTCAACTCAATGCTGGAAGATAAATAAAAGCTGCAAATGCAACGTAGTTCACTCTTGTTAGCTGTGGTTTTATTGCCTCCTCAAAGGCTCCTATATAATATACTCCTATAATAGTCAAATTAGTGAATAGTTTGTCGCATCAGTTTCCACAATGTTAAAATAAATTGCCGTTGGCTGCATTTAACACGTTATTAAAATGACTCAGGCTGGATTACCACCTGAGCCATTCACAATGAAACATTGATTGGCTCGCTGAACTGAACATGGAGCCGTGACTCACGTCTTCTAGCTAAAAAGTTTCTGTTTTTGTATAGTTTCTCATGGTAACTGTTGGCGAGCCTGTGTCACCTGTCAAATCCTATTTTGTTAGAAGAATTTTTTCATTTGTCTTTTTTTTTTTTGGGCAGAGCTGTTGTCCTCTGCGTGCGCGCGTGTGTGTGTGTGTCTAAATGTGTGTAAATATCCAATAATGCCAAGTGTGTTTTCTTTCAGTTACGGGCTCATTTATCTTTGTAAACAACAGTACAGCACATGGTCAATATGTGATTAAGTCGTACTGGCCAGTATTGACAGTATGTCTGAATTTACAGGCCACTGTGGGAAAACATTTGCAATCCTCCAGAGATTCCTGAGCAGCTCTGTCCCAAACACCAAGTGGCTCCTTGTCGTGGACGACGACACACTCATCAGGTATATCTTCATGATCTGGAAATGGTTCTTAAACATCGTCTTTCTCACCTGTTTCATCTGTCCCACAGTCTGTCAATCATTAAATGGCATGCTTTCATCCTTCTTCAAGTTTGACTGACATTTACTCATGAATGTTCCAACAGATTTTGACTCACAGCCATATAAAAAAAAAACCCACCTGGAGTGAAGTCATTTTGGGAAAATGAGTTCCAGAGACATTACCATCCTGTCGAACATCTAAAAAGCCCAGCCAGTAAATTCAAGTCCAGCCGGCTTCGCTTTATATCTGTCAGGTTACCTCTTCATGTGGAAGCGAGTGCCTGAGGGAGAGCAGTTTCTTCAGCCTCTAAATGAACAGTTTCATACGTGTGTACGCATCGACGTGTGATGATGAGTGTGTGATGAGCTTGATCTGTGCTCTCTGCAGCCTCCCCCGACTGCGAGTCTTGCTGAGCTGCTACGACTCCTCTCAACCAGTGTGTCTAGGGGAGAGGTACGGCTACGGCCTGAGCCAAGGCGGCTACAGCTACATCACAGGGGGTGGAGGGTGAGTTTCACATTTCACATGCTCGGGGAATAATGATGATAGATACAGAGGCCGCAGAGGGACTATAGAATAGAATCTGCAATCTGTAATCTACAGATAAACCGTTTCAATTTAGTGTGTTGCTCCCTTCAGGGACATTTTGGCTTGCAGTGTGCATTAGAGTAAATATACTTGATAAAAAAAAAGAAAGAGAAACGCAGTAAACAGTCCTCAGATCATAAGATAAGACAGGGATCCAATACTTAATACTCACACGGAAAGAAACCGTTGGTTACTGCGTGAAAAGAAATAGCACAAAAATGGCCGCAATGCCACAACATTCGTATTTTAAAGGCCTCGTATTTCACGCAAGTGAAAGTGGACAAGAAGCACGAGTTGTTTGTCAGCTGTGCTATAGATAAATCTGCAGCAGTGAGTGAGCTGTGTGAAAAACTTCTATTTAGGGACACTTCAGTTGCTCTGACACTTTACAACACTGCAACTGCCAGTTTTCCCAAAAGTGATATCTCCTAAAAAACTGTTTTGAGTGGCAATGAGCGCTTTTTCTAGCAGCCGGAAATTTGTCTGTTCATGTGTAATTGCCTCTCTTTTCAAAGAGATGTCACATCATTTGTTGTGCACAGAGAAAATACACACCTCCCGCTCCGTTAGATTTGCAGCTTCTCTCCCTACACTGTTGCCCTCTCGCCAAATGAATAAATTAGGTAGGAAGAGTATTAGGTCGATAACGGCCTCGAAGATGATGATTTACAGTGCGGCTAAATCGAGTGTGTTATCTACTCATTTGTATGTGTTTGCTGTAGTATGGTGTTCAGCAGGGAGGCCGTGGTCCGACTTATTAACAGCGGCTGCAAATGCTACAGCAATGACGCGCCGGATGACATGGTGCTGGGAATGTGCCTCAATGCTCTCGGACTTCCTGTCACACACAGTCCACTCTTCCATCAGGTTGTTATCACACTCCTGCACTACAATTCTTTGTGTCTCTCTCTGTTTGTATGTCACACAAACAATATAAGCATCATATGAAATGTCCCTGGCATCTTTATTGTGGACATTTTATTGTGAGATGCTCCATGCCTTGTTAACAGTCGGATTTCGTAACAGATTTTACCATCTCATTACTCCGAGAAAGATAAAGACCTCTATCTTATTCATTGTAGAAAGCCCAACTGACTGATATCTGATATTTAGAGGCCCTTCACACCCACACAGGTCTCTTCAGGTTTTGCGGCTGATCAGATCAACTACTGTACATTCTGTAATCATGAGTAGTTCTCTGTGCTTGTGATTCTAAGTCTGTGATATTGGGAATTTCTGACAGCAACAATATCTCCCATTTGGCAAAAAATAGCTACAGACAGAAGAACCCTATTCACATCTAAATGATATCCAATATTAATACTGATACAGTAAATTCAACTCATTTAAAAGTGTAGTAGTTATATGTTATCTGGTTTTGCTTTGCTTTTGCAAATAAGGACGTCAGACAACAGTGTTGCAGAGTTGGTTGTGTGATCCTAAAAATACTGTGCATCATCAACAATAGATCAGTACATCAATTAAATTTGGGCTTAGTTAATTAAAACAACGAATTTGAACTTACTCATGTGCGACATTCATATTCAAAACCCTGTTGAGGCCCTACCACATTCCTAAGTCAAATCTGTCAGAGCAAGGCAATCTGAGTGTCCTGTTCTTAATTATGACTTGATGTTGCGACAACTGTATTTGTTACTGTGACGTGTCAAAATGTCTTGGTTTCATTTGTCCCGGCTTAACAAAACCACAAAAGAATGAGCAAGGTGTCAATGAGAGGCAAAGTCCTGAAAGGAGGACTACTTAATAACCTGTGTGCGTGCATCATGAATGCAGGACTTTATATTAAAGCACCAATTTTCTGTTGAGTAGACAAACCGTTATTTTCATTTAACCTTTAATTATAGGTCACTCCGTCAATGAATCAGCCAGTAAATAAACATACTGTTCTGGAAATGCTTGGTTTTCAGTATACAGTGGATGTATACTTATTCCTTCACTTCTTCTCTACAGCAGTGTGCAGTCTCTTCTGACTGCATCCAAATATAAATAGCTGTATTTAATCTTACCTTTCAGGCACGCCCAGAGGACTATGCCGGAGACTTCTTAGCTCACCAGGTGCCCATCTCTTTCCATAAACACTGGAACATCGACCCGGTTGCTGTTTTCAACAAATGGCTTAAGGACGACTTGTGGGCAAAACCTTTAGGTGGACTTAATCAGAGTATCAAGACGGAATTATAATAATGTTAAGTACATGACGTGTGTGTGTGTGTGTGTGTGTGTGTGTGTGTGTGTGTGTGTGCGCGTGCGTGCGTGCGTATTATGGAGTCATTGAACTGAATTGTCCCTCACAGATGTAGAAGTTTTTGTATTGTTAATGTTGAACTGTAATTAAGAGTGGCCATGCAAGTGTGTGTCCATGACTTAATTTGTGGGTCTTTTCATTTGTGTTTCATGAGTTGCATGTTGAGCTTATTGTTATTATGGAAACATGAACATGATGTGTGTATATTTATATCTTAAGAACAATCTGAACCTTACAGCGGAGCATATCTTCTTCTCTGGGAGATGTTTAATCTTTTAAAGAAGGGTCATTAAAGCTGTACAATGTGCTCTATTTTGACATAAAAGTATAAATATTTGAGAATTCTTTCCTTTTCTTTTCTATGATATGATTGTATAAAATATGAAGTCATTAAAGGTTAATTGAGGCGAGATGGTGAAACAACAGTATGCTCACAGGCTGTTTGATGTGACTAAAAAGCAGGATTAAAGCTGTCTGAAGCAAAAGGGGGTTTTAATTACTACCAAAATGTACCAGACATGTAGTTTTTAAATGCCCTACCTTTTCTTTAAACCTAACTAAACACACATCATATTTTCATGGACATACTAGTAAAACATTATAATATCCTGAGGTATTGATGTTTTATCAATATCAGTACCAATTTTTCACATAATTAATTGGCCGACTCAATTGCTGACCATTAATAAAGGTCTTTCCAAGACTTTGAGTCTTGTTTGAAACCCTTTTTCTGGCTGTTTGCCATGTGGAAAAGTCAATTTGCAGTTTATAATGCTTCATTCTCAGGAAGAAGAAAAAACTGGAAGCAACTGCTGCTGCCTTATAGGGGTTGAGGAAGCTTTAGAAAAACCTTTTAGGATTATGAAAGGCCTGAAATTAATTAAACTGAACTAAATTTGAAATGTTAACATGGCAGAACTCTTCACTTACAGTGTAATGTAGAAAACTGCTCCTCTGTTCACAGATTTTTTTTTTCTCCTGTATTTGTGGTGATAAATTGACACTGCCCTAATAGCCCAGTAGGCCAGCTCGAGTTCATGAAAAGTCTATTGGCCTCAGGCATTTGAAGTAGTGCAATAAGTCAAGTAGACATCTCCTAACGCACCTATGAATTGTAACCTATTCGCAGGAAACAAGTTATATTCTTCAAGGGTTTCATCCACACGGGGTGATGAGTGGTGGTAAGAAGGTGCTTTGCACTGAGGGAAATCCTCTGCATAATTCAAAGTAAGTCCACAAAACATGCTTGTTTCGCCAATAGTTCTAGCATGTCAGCAGCAGCAGCAGCGTCTCAGTCAGGTTGGACTTTTCTGGGGTTGGATTTTTTTTCTTTAATCCTGGTCCAAAATGGTGAAGTAGGAGGTTGAGTGTACTGTTCTGGAGTTGTTACAAAAAATACTTCTGTAATCCACTTCTCCCCTTCAGAGGAAAATTGACCAGACGGCTTGATTTTGTTTTCTGTACTTGTCTTACATTACATTAAGGTCTGAATTCTGTTTCAAAGTCTCTCCACACTACTACAAGCTACAGGCGAAAAAGTGTAAAGGGGAAATCCCTAATTATTTATATTTTATTTTGTTGGCATGATTATATGGAATTATGCTTAAAAACCACACAACATGTCACTTATGCAGAGTAATTCCAATTTTCACTGAGAGGAAGACATTGGTGTCCTGTGGTAAGAGCACTACAGTCTACAGAGGGACATCCAAACATTTCTTAAAATAATCGACTCTGCAGCAATAAATAGGGCTTTGATGATCATTTAAGGGATTTTGCATCATATGCTTCAAAAAACACCACAGCTGCCTTCGTCACCTAATTTCAGTATTGCAGTATTGCTCAGTGAACTGTCCGTTTTGTCCATGTCATCCAGTTAAGGCTTTGTGATTTATTTATTATAATGATGGAAAGATGTACGAGAATCATGAATCCCTTTCTAGCTGGGACAATCTCTTGAAGAGAGCACCTCTAACATGCCTAACTAGCCTTTACTGTGACCTCCTTTTACCTGATCTCCTTGCGCTTTGTCTTCCTGAACAGATTTTACACTTCGTTCATACAAGGCCTCCTACTGCCCTGAATCTTTAATATCGCCCCCCGGAAGTAGTCGCTTTGGGTAATTTTCTACCAAATGAGTAAATGTAAGCACAACACTTTCTGACTGAATTTTTAGGGATCCAGTCATGCAGTTAGTTTAAGTTTAGTTAGTCCAGGTTTTGAGAGATCTGCCTCTACCACAACACAATGGGGGTGAAGCAAATTGTATTTGTGTACTTAAACGTGCTGAAAATTAAGAAATATGACTGAAAAAATCTACATAAAATCTCTCTACAGTGTTTTTTCCTACCTTATCTACCAAATCAATATTTCTTATGACAACTGGACATTATGCTTTGTAATTTGGGTGAACCGGCCCTGCAGGAGGCTAAGATGGGCTAAGCTGCAGCAGGGAGGGGATACTTTGCAGACACTCCTTTTGTCATTTTTTTTTCTTTATTCCTCCCTTTGAAGCTGACCACGAATAAGCTGAATCACATCACATGTCTGCGTAAGGGAAGATTTGGGTTCAAATGGTCATATTGTTATTCATAAAGCTTTATTTGAATGAAAACATATGAGCCAGAGAGCCTTGGCTGGAGAGTCACTGGGATTTGGGATTTTCAATTGGAGCTTTTTGAATAAGAATGTGTTTCCCTGCGAGGATTCTTCTGTGACCAACAGGGCCTCCAAAAGGGATTGAATAAGAAGAGCTGCTGCAGTCGTTGCCAAACTCAAAGTAGTGTACAGTACTGCTGTAACATTTTAGAAACTAAATAGGTGACAATTATGTGTCTGGGTATGTCCACATTACTTTGTTCCAGTCTAAAATTGGATTGCATGAACTTTTGTACTGACAGTCGCCAGAAGATGAACCTTAAAGACTCATACCTAAAACCCAAACCAAAAACATTAGTGACATTTCATGACATTTGTGAAAAACCCATTTGTTTTCAAACCAAGCTGACATGTCAAAGAATCAACATATAATTCTATGTATGAAAAAACATTTCTGTGAATGATGTTAATTTCATTTTTTTATTCACACTTAGATCAGTAACATTAATACCATTAATGTAGTGCTTTGTACCAAACTGAACCTTTTACACAAAGGAAGCATTTGCATAATTTCAGCAAAGGGTCAAGTTGAGAATGCAAACAGATTAATTCATAACTCGTTGCATTTTAATGTCTACTTTATATAAGGCTAGGACCAATTACACTTCCACCTCTCTGTCACGCTCAAAGGGGCAGAAATCTGCCTGTTTTATAAATCAGATGTGGGCATGGTTTGTGAGTTCACCGTTTAATATAAATGCAGACACAGAAGCCTTGGTCTAAAATCCTGTCCTGTCCGTTGGGAATCCCATTGATCTCTTCCAGTGAAATTATGTGGCACTCAATTTAAACATTATTCATTCAAAAGGTGTGCCTCAGGAGTCATCCCTGAGCCTATCTGGAACAAGGAAATCATGATAATGACTGTTGGCATGGCTGGTGAATTAATAATGTTCATATATATATATAGGGTAATATGATTGTCCCTGCGCAATTTAGCCTCATGAAATAAAGCTCAGTGTCCAATTAGAGAACGGAGCTTGAGAGGGGTCTCTTTAAAAAGGCAAAGTGGATCATACAGAAGGAGTTCAAGTTGTGCATACGTCCTGGTAAATGGGCAGGTTGCCTTTAAAGCCAGGCCAAGGACGTGTGTTGAAAGTCAATGTGCAACTGGTTTCTAACCATCAGTAACGCAAGATTGGTTTTATAGTAAAATAAATAGTATGCTGTCATAGTGTCAGGCTGCTGATAGCGATTAAAATATTTCAGAATTCTACTTCTCTGCCAGCTGCTTATTCTAAAAGAAGATTAGATTAGATCAAATAAACTTTATTACCCTTGGAGAGAAATTTATCTTGCCCATGGAACTCACAGCAGCAAGGACGAGAAACAGTAAAAAAAAAAAAAAAAAGGACACCCCATAGTAACCAGCAGTGCAGACCAGAATCATGATATAAAATACATGCATTGCAATAGAAGATAGACAGGGGGGGATACAAATATTTCAATCCATCCAATCCCTGTACATAACCATGAATAAATAAATGGAACAAAGGAAGTAAGGGATAGGAATTTGAGGCAGGGTGTGCTTTTGCAGTGGAGAACCAGACTATCAATCTGAGTTAATCTGATTTATTGGCAGGGGAACAGACTCTGTATCTGTTCAGGGTGCACCATGATAATCATCTACCCACACTACACATACACATATATATATATATATATATGGGGCAAGAAGCAAACATCCATAATCAACATAAATCACCAAAATACAACACATGAGGTCAGTTCTCTCTGATGTTTGCAGCATGATCCTGAGTTGCCATATTGTATGACCTGAATGCAGTTGATTTACATGTTTTATTTATCATTTGTTGGTAGGCTTTACTTAGGAGCACGTAAGGAGTGCTCCCAAAAGTTTGTATTGCACATTAATAAAGTTTGTGGACTTGCAAGAGAAAGATTTTTAAGAAGAATGGTTAAAGTCAAGGCTGCAGAGCTTCAGATATCTTGACTTTTGCTTGCTTGAAAAAAAATGCTGGATGCCACATTTCATATTATTATTATATAATTCAACTCAATAGGAACTTTCATTACACATTTACTTGGCTGCCTTCTTTCAGAACCAGAGCATATATCGAAAACTGATGAGTGGTCTTCTTCGTAAATAATAAAATGTTCTTTATGTGTAAGTTCAGCGGAGTGACCTTTTCATGTTTGATTGAAACTTATTATTTTTACCAAGAAAATGCTAATAGCACTACTGAGCCATCAATCAGACCATGTACTTAATCCATGGATGAAGATAAAATGCAGATGTAAACATTTTTGTATTTCTCTCATAAGATTAGATTCCCCACTTCCTCTGTACTTGCTTTTTTGCTAAGTAGGTCAACCAAATCTAACAGTCGTTCATCCACATGAGCATTTAGTTTAATCTAAGGATGATGAATGGGGTGTTATGACAATGTTCAAGCATGGATGTAGTTAGTGCCTAAATATTTAATATAGAATTATGAGCGGTAAGATTAATTTCTCCCATTTTCTTTGACAATATTAAGCTTAATTACAACTGTTGTCTTTCCTCATTTCATGTTGAACATCAAAGTTTCTTGCTTTGATGTTGGATGTGAAAATTGAAATTGAAATAATTTCAGAAAAGCTCATAATCCTCTTATGGCATTTTATTGGTGATGTTTTATTTATTTATTTACGTATAGTTAGTGATGCAAATTAAATCAATCACTCGTCCCAACCAGATGCACATCAAGGTGTGGCGGAAGAGGGGAGATACGTTTTAAAACAAGGCGCCACATGCATTTTAATGAAGTGCAGGATTAAATCTGAGCAACCAAAGTACCCAGGAAGAATTCAAAAGTTAAAATCTAAAAAAGCTATTTGTGTTTGGCGGCAACCAATAACTTTTCATGGCTTAGCTGTCGGTGTGGGCTTTTGGTTTACTGGCTCTCGCGTGCAAGCCGGCTTTTCACAATGCAGACAACGCTTGTTGAGCAGTTGCTAATTTAATAATTTGCACTGTGATGGTGGCACCATACAGAGAAAGCAAACCTCATGAATACTCCCTCTCCAGCTCTGTATATCGACAACTGCTGGCAAACATCCGGCTGCGTGGTAACTACAACTGAATAGTAAATACTGGCTTTGATGCACACATGATCAAAGTTACCCGGCTGCCTGGTCGGCTGCTGATGTTATCTTAATACGAATTACATACATGCGGCGTATTTTTTTTTTTTTTATCTTGGCTCTTGTAGTTTAATTTATGGGAAAGGTGCGGGAAGATGTGGAACGCAACATTTCATATGCATTTTTAGGGGTTATCCTAAGTGCTCATGGGTGCAATTTTTCTTTTTTCTCTCCCTTTTTCTGTATGGATAGCACCAGCGGGAATTAAACAACTAAATCCACAGAGCTGCTGTATAAGATCGGATCTCAACAGGATCGGCCCCAAGAAGGCTATATTGTAAAATAACAGCAGCAAAGCAAGCATATGAACATTCAGGCATAATAAAGGGAAGACAATAACAGGTGAATCCATTAGTTCCCACCTATAGCCAAACTAAAGTGAGCACAAAATATACATAGCAAATTACTGCCTTGCTTCCCTCAACTGCCGACTACAATGATCAACTTTAACAATGACTCTGTAGCTGGGGTCCAGTTTTCTGTTTTATTCATTGTCTCATCATGCAGGCCTTTATTGTCGATGTAAGAGTTGTACTTGTGCTTCTACAGTATGAAAGCAGTGAGATCAAGCACTTATTGAGCAAAGGAGTTTGCCCTGCAGTCGCTGAACTGTGAAACTAGAAAAGGCTTCTTTATTTTCAACTGATCACAATGAATTTCAGGAGTAAGAGACAGAAACAAGAGGTTGAATTATTTTCAGGTGAAAATATTATTTACTTTCTGCGTTTGCATCTCCAGTTTCACCATATGATGAATGTGAGAGAATTATTATGGTGGATCCTCTGGCGTGTTTGAAATTTTAATCAGAGCAATGAAACTGTCAGTACAGTTGCTGTGGATTTGATCGTGTTGTAATTCTTCTATAGGCACACTGCCAACACGTAAGCAGAAAAACATATATAACGGACACATACATTCACAGTTTATGTCCCCTGTCAGTGATGAAATGTCTCAGGATGCTCAGGTATGAATGTATTCTGTGATTCACTTTAAATCCCCGTACATCAGTGCCATATTTCTACACTAATGTGTCTCAACGGTCATTAATATCACTTAAATTGCTGTCAGTATTACATTATCTTTATTGTCTCCAACATTATTGCTCTGCCTCATGAAACTCCAGCCTCATGCAAATTCACACAGCAGCGATGAAGCCAGAGACTTTTAACAGATGAGTACAAAAAAAACAGAATATTGAATTAAACGTGACATTTAAAGCTCAGTGGAGGTCTGTGGTATCATCAGTCCTCTGTGCAGGGACTGTTAAGAAGAAGTGAATATCCTAAGAGACAGCTCAAATTTATTTGATTATTTGAGCTGAGCCTTTGAGCATACGTAGTCAGTTTCTTTGGAAAACAACAATTTGCAGCAAAAGTTAACTTGGCATGTCCACCATGCTCTACATAGGCCAGCTCTAGAGCTTTACACTGACAAATATTTAGTAAGATTCATAAAATTAGAAGAATTAAATTCTGTCTTCATATATTTCTTCCTCTAAACTTGCTCTTGTTCTCCTAATTTGGGTTTAGGCAGCATTTGGATAACCGCCACCTACATTTAATATAATTGGTCTGGCTCTCTCCAACTTGCTCCACTCAATTCAAATTACTGTGATTGGCGGCTCTGCGGTAATGAACATGTTCATTCTACGTATTTTCTACATCGACAGAGGCTGGGTTCAGTATTTTAGAATTGGTAAAAGAAAGAAAAGCGGTACCAAATGAACTACTGATGATGATGTTTATTGGGATAATGAGTTGTGGCTTGAGTTTCATTAAATTCTGTCATGAGCAATGGACTTCACCTGTGACATAACGAGTAAAGCATGTTCACTATTATAGTTTAGCTTGTTCGTGTGCTGACATTTTCTGAACAGGCCTACCAGGAAACATGAGGCAGCTGTAGATAATGGCAATGTCAATAGCTACAGTATGCTTAAAACAGTATTTGGTAATAAACCAAGGTATTGGACAATTAATAATTTGAACTGATGACAGCACATTCATGCAGGGCAGCTATTTAGGCTAGCGCCTTTATTCCTGTCACATTCATACACTGCCAGCGGCGCCATTAGAGGCAATTTAGGGTTATGTGTCCTGCCCAAGGACATTTCAGCATGCGGACCGGGGGAATAGGAGGTCGAAACCACTGACCTTCTGGTTAGGTGGCGGTCATCTCTACCTCCGAGCCACAGCTGCCCACAAATATGCTTACAAGGTAAAAATTATAATATATAATAGATTTAGAACTTTGTCCCAAAGGTGGTGAGATATTGTAGTCTTGACCAGTGTTGTACTGACTGACAGACCAACATTGCCACTCGGAGTAACACCGCACACATCGCTAAAAATCGTAAGCAGTTCTTGACTGAACACACACTCGCGTCAAGCTCCTCACGGAGCCGTTAAAGGCAAAACAGAGTTCAGATGCAAGTAAGCATGTCCTCATTGCTTGTGGCAACCTTGTCACCCAGACATGATTGCTTTGCCAAAGTTGTAATGGATTCTTATTGTACTGCCGTCACCTCTGGGCCGACGTGCTTTGTGGTCTCTTGAGTGTTTACATTACTTGTCTAAAGCATTGTTCTGAAACATCCCAGAAGTAATTAGCAATCCATTTCACGCTGTTAATGAGGAGGGATACTGTTAGGAATACGAGACGAATAAATCCTCATGGAGACAAATGAATGATACAAAAAATGTAAATAAAATTGCACACCATTTTCATGAATAACAGCAGCATTGTATCCACTTTAAGAACATAGAGATTAATTGTATGTGATATGGAAAAAAAATTCTACATCTTCTTCCGCGCAAGTGTACACAGCATGAGTGAATCTCCCTGTCAATTCTATTAGTTTGCATTCATCTGGGCATCAGTCAGAGATCTTCAGCCACTGATAGAGGCTCAGTTTGAAGTTGCTCAATCCGGTTACGTGTGGTAAATTTCTGTAGAAAGCCAACTTATCACATATCACTGAATTTCATCCTTCGGATCCATCCTCAAAATCAAATTATGAAATGATGACAGGAAAAATTCTAAGCCCGTACACTAAAAAACATGAGGAGGGCAGCTCAGATGCAGGAAAAAGTGCAGATACTGAAAGATGTTTGCTTTTTCAGTAGCGTGTCAATCAATGAAATGACAAGTAGGATTAGAGATTAGAGATCTCCGTCTTATATAATTCTGAGAGGTATGTACAGTCTGTGTATCCAGGCAGGCACTCAATGATTTTAAGTTATTGTGAGTTATACCATGCCCAGGAATAACCTGTTTCCAAAATTGATTTGATGAGCCCATCTGGCCAACCTCTATTTTCATCTTGTTATTTTGAGTGATATTTCTTACAGCAGCCTCATAACTTGAAGCTGTATCGTCTTGTGGCGTGTTATATTTCCAGAGAAGCAGATTGTTGATAAAATCAAAGATAAACAAGCAGCCCTTCTGCAAGCTTTTGTGCCAGGACCAAGCCTGCTATCCCTCCTGGGGGAGATTAACAGGTAGAGGACAGATTGAAACCAGACAGAGAGGGGATGATGAATTGGAGCATCAGCTCCCGGAAAATGATCCACAGTGCTCACCCCTGCTTTCCCATAGTCCTGCTGTCCGTGCACAACACAGATATTTCAGCAGTTCTTCATCTTTCACATCCCATGTCTCCCATTCTCTCTGTAAACTCTCATTCATTTAGCATTATGAGATGAATTCCTCATGCCTCACATGTGGAACGGTCAGCAAGAATCACAGAGCCATCACAGCAACAAGAAAAACATCAAGGTCCAAAAAGAGCATGATGCAAAAATTGCTGACTGTGCATATCAAGCCAGAATCGGACACAAAGATGTTAATATTTATTACAAATAATTATATTGGCTGAACAGTAGTGAAGCGACAAGTGATGATCATCTTTAGGTTTGGAGTAAAGCAATGCCAATGGTAACATGAATGTGTGCATAAATACTCACCTTAATAACATGACACCTTGGCAAGCCTGTTTATGCATTTCTAATATTAATAATAACAATGGTAATAATAATACAAAAAAGACCAATGTCCCAAGTATAGCCACCAATAGAAAAATGCAAGGTCAACATCATGTGATTACAGATGTGAAAGTACTCTATTAACCCCTGGAAGAGGTTTGCTCCGCCTCTTTGTGAAATATAGGGATGTAGGTATAATTTACACCCTAATATTATAACAGTACTGCTATATATGTACTTATGGCAAACTTATGAACTTGTGTGTCTGTGACAAGCAGACAAGCGGACAGACAGAAGGGTAATGAGGACCACTTCTCACACTGCTTGTGGAAACTGTTGGGTTTCCCTTTAATGCTTGTAAGGTCTCCACCTTACTATGTTAAGTGCCTTGAGATAACGCATGTTCTGATTTGGCTCTGTACAAATACAATTGAACGGAATTGAATTCAAAGCAAAAAAATCAGGGCGTAAAGCTACAAGTTCCGTATAAATCTCCTCAAGGGTAAGTTCTCGTGTGTGAAATTCTGACCTCGCAAAAGTGCATTCAAACGAGGCAGGTGTGACTCCGATGATGTCCCGACAAGCGACTTGCAATAGGTTTTGTTGCTAAACCTAAAGTGGAAAGAAAAACCCATTAAAGTCCTCTTAGCCGTGCAGAGCACCGGGGCTGCAGTGTGCCGTGCACAGTGTGCCAAGTGGCTAGCTGTGCATAAAAGGAAATCGTTGCTGTGGCTGAAGCTGCCAGCTCCTGATTTGCACTTAAGTCAATTGTAACTGGTTTATCTGAATAATATGATGTATTGTATTTTAATTTCATACCGTCCCCTAGCTGTCCGTCTTTGACCTTTTACATGTAACTTAACTGAAGGGGAATTTGTCTCTGGCCGATGGTATGAATGAGAATACACTATATGAGTTTTAGGATCAGTTGCACCCAAGATGTTCATTCATACTTCTGTTGCAGAATGTATTGATCGTCTCTTCTTATATATTTACGAAGAGTTTACATATGTACATGGTGGCATTAGAGCCCATGGTGAGGGTGGCAGAGCAGCATTAACACGACCACACCATGGGCAAGATATTAATTGAACATTCACACCTGTTTTAGCAGCTCAGACCAGAAAATCGGGCTGAAGTGGAGAGGAGTATCCCGCCCCTGCTAAGTGAGACACTGAGCACATGGTAGCTCACAGTAAAATAGCCAAAATTAAAAACAAAAGGAAATCAGCAAGCAAGTGACTGCAACATTCAGCAGAGGTTGGTCTCAATACATCTCTTACCTCTCTCAGCCCCTTGGTGTCCTAATGCAAGCAGAGCCTGGGTTAGTACACATGAACATGATGTGTGCAGCTTGCTGATGACACATGAACTCTGGATATAAACAGATACTTCTTGCTGCCATTTCGAGCTGTCGCAGAGCCGAGTTTGGCTTTGGAAATGGTTCAAATGATCAGTGATCGAAAGGCTTGCTTCAGGGTACAGTATTTAGCCCTTAAGATGTTGGAATGAAAACAAAAGTGGTGTAAAGTGGCATCTTTACACCTACACATCTCATACACTTTCCATCTGTCTGGAAACCAATTGTTGCATCCACCAGCTGTTTTGTCTTGTTCTGGTCTTAAAACAAGACATAAATCTCAGGGCTTAGACAAAGCTCTTGCTTAGACATATCCAATCTCACCTCATTTATCAATTTCATCCTCACCAATAACAACATCACCTGCTGCTTTCAGGCTTCGCCCCAAGAAACATCTAATCATTCCTGATTTACTTTGGTAAGAATGACAAATACCTTGTGTGACTCCGATTAGCTGGAGAATTGTTAATAATATTGTTTTGTGACCCATCCTTGTTAATAATTCAAATTATGAGACAAACCTCTGTGCATTTTTCTAGCCTCTGGTTCAATCTAGATCATATTCCCAAAATAAAGACAAACCCGACACATCATCCATCTAGTCTAACACTATAAATCCATTTCAGGGCTGCGGCAGGAAAACCTTCCTGTGT